>NW_026461903.1:0-73403 GCF_021730395.1 Mercenaria mercenaria
TTTGTGGAAGTTAAATATTTCTGTTACTATCATAGCTGTTTTCTTGAAACTAACGAAATATATTCTAGCAAAGTCTATACACACGTAGAAACAATTCCCATGACTGTGAAGCGTATTTTAACAGGGTAACGTCAAATTTTATACTTTGATTTTTTCTTGGTTAAAATTTTATTTTTTTTACTGGCAACACCTTAATTCAGAGTCAAGCAAGCGTGCTGTCTCTTATAGATGGCTCTTGTCAAATATATATGGTTGAACTGCTTCTGTCTTTTGATAAATGATCACTTAAGTGAGGTTTGAGAAAATGACCATATTTAAATCTATGAAAACTGTGTCGAACTACATCTTTGCATCATAATGTTTTTTTGTGTTTTTTTTTTTCTCTCAAATAGAACATTGAATTTGTTGACACGTTATTGGACTATTGGATTGTAAGGGCTCAATTTTTTTAATCATTACACTTGTATTTAATTTTTTTACGTCTATATATGTTGGTATAGTTGTATATTTGCTTATGTCTTATCGAGTATAAGCATTGCAAACTAGTGCGTATATGAATATTGTCGCAACTTGGTATAATATAACTCTAAGACATACTGCTTCTCCTAGAATAAGATATATTACGTGCGTAAATTTGACCAGTAATTCTTCGGTATTTTATATAAATTTCACATATCATCATATCAATATACCTTTTCTTGGTCCATTCATCCGTCCGTCCGTCCGTCCATCCATCCATCTATTTAAATCGTACAATTTGATTTTGTATTAGCTGTAGATACCTTTGAAAGAAAGAACCATAATTCTAAAAATAATATTTTTCCCATAGGGAATCAGACGGTTGATAATTAAAATCAATATGTAAAAAAATAAAAGAAATAACAACATACCAATAGGCGACATGAAATATAACCATATGTAGGAAATGCTTCCAATGGTTACACGCATTCTTCCAGCAGTAATTCAGTTATGTAACGGCGCGCAGTTACCAACAACTGTATTTATAGATTCTCTATCATTACCTATCTGCTCAACGTAAGCAACTGCCAGCTTTCCAAAACGGATCAGAGATGGAGAATAATGCCTTTATAAACAATATCCCCTGACACATTGTTGAAGGAACTGTACGCTTCGCTTTAGAATCGAGCACATGACACAACAGTCAATACATTTGCGCTCTTCATGCAGGTTCCATATTTTTATATTCTTGTATATTTTCTCAACTCTTACATTTTATGCCGTACTTTTTTTGTTTTTTAAGGTAAAGATCATATCCTGTGGAAAAAATGCATCTGTCAAGAAAACATTAAAGAAGCCATGACATTGCTACTACAAGGAAATATGCCCCCAAAAGATATGCTTGTTGAAATCTTCTACGCTTTTCCGAACCAACGCAGATCATTATTTGAACTCATTTCTGAAAGAATCACAATTTCAAATATAAATTCCGTCAAAGACACAGTTTCATTTTACATGCACCGTAAGAACAATGAGATGAAAATCGTCTTTATTTACGAACCGAAAGAGGCAGATAAAAGACCATGCAATGATTTTCATGGTTATAACATAGAGCACAGAGGGAGATATGAAATGTCTGCTGAAAACGACCAAGTTAATGAAGTAGAGGCAAATATCGAACAAAGTGATTTTAAACGAATTGAAAAGTGTATACGTGAACATCAGGTTAAACTCATGGAAGCTCATACCAATCTTATGATGATATCGCCTAGTAGTGTAAAGTCTTCTGGATTTCATAGTGGTGGTCAAGCAATAGTTGAAAGGCAAAGCTGCATCGCATTTTATGTCCAGTATAAGGGCTATATACCAATAGATGAAGACCTGCTTCCGAGTTCTCTCAATAACATACCAACTGACGTCCGAGAAGGGTGTGCATCATTCCAAAATTACTCACCTTGCGACTACATAGAGAGAGTTATGTTGGGCTCAGCTATATATAACAACGCAGGAGGCAGGGGAACACTTGGATGCTTTTTAGAAAACGATGGCGAGATATTAGCATTGACAAGCTTGCACGTTTTGATGGAAATGAAATCCTATGACGCTCTGAAAAGAAATGGTGGAAGACAAGAGTTTCTGCATGGTACTCATTGCCCGGTTTCAAAGCTTCCTTCCTCTGACGAATGTAATTGTGAATATTCTTGCTACCAGCCGAGAAAAAATGATGAAAGATCAAAAAATACGAGACTGGGATTTTTGAAAACTGCAATCTTTGACAGTTCGTCTGGAGTCGAAATTGCTATTATAAAACTTAAGACGGACAGAACCCCAACCAGTGGTAAATTTCCGTGTGTGAAGTGTCGTTTTAAATTTCCGTGTGTCGAGTGTCGTTGTATTGATACAGGTAAATACTTGCTATCTTACTATATAAATATATATATATATTTGTTTGATTGAATCTGATGATTAGATTGATGAAATATGAATGTAATGTCACTCAATTCTCTAGCATCAAGTAGCATAAGTTGCTGCAGTTGAAAGATAATATGGAGATTTTCTAAACTGTAATAGTTGTGTTTAAATATCACAGAAGAGAGCCTTCAAGGCAAAGTGCTTTAGGGCACTGACTACAAATCACTTGACCCTCATCGATGTGAGTAGTTCGAGCCTCACTCGGGGCGCTGAATTCTTTATCAGAAGTCATTCGTCTGGCTTACAGAAGCTCGATGGATCTACCCAGGCGCAATTTCGTGATGAAATAATGCATGGAGGGGCGCCTGGGGACTTCCTCCACCATCAAAGTTTGAAAGTCGCCATATCATCTTTAACACAGAAAGTAAACGATATCAAGATAGCATACGCACGCTTGCATATTTGTTGTAAAGATATTAATTAAGGTTCAACTTGGATAATATTGTGATCTTTAGTATTATAATAAAGCAATTTTTAACACTTAGAAATGCGACTAACCCACACATTATGACTTGTGATTTTTAGAAAAAAATATCACCGAAAGGCAAAATGCCGCCACAGTTTCATATATTTACCTGAAACATAAAGATCGATATCGTTTCTAGTTTACAGAATTACGGGAACATTCGGTTTTCGCAGTTTTTCTCATGTACTTTTATAAACCGTTGCATTTTTATAAACATTGATAGATATAAAACGAGAAGCGACAATAGTTTATAGACACTTATCATCACATCACGTGGGTAGCAAACTAAAATTGCGCAAGCGCATATTTTTCTTCCATCACTAATACTGATAATAGAGCGCACACATATAGGTACCGCACAGTATTGCACGGCCTTAAACAATGGCTCTTCGTCTTTGAGGAGGTGAGTTGAAATAACAGAACCAGTTTTACTTCTGAGGGGGCGCTCGTGACCGGAACTTTATGTAGAATGTTAAGAAATAAAGGGGAAAAGGAGAATTCTTACACCTATTGGTAAAATAGCAGTAATAAAAACATTATTAATTTCACTGTTTAATCACCTTTTTATTCCATTACCTACGCCACCTGAAGCTGTAATAAACAATCTTAATAAAATGTTTTTTGAATTCATCTGGCAGGGGAATGTCAAAATTAAAAATAATGTCATGGTTAAAGATTATCCCGAAGGAGGTTTAAAAATGATTAATATTACTGCTTTTATAATGGCATTAAAAACAACGTGGTTAAGACGAATAACAGGCGACGCACGTTGGATAAGCACAATTAACGAAAAAAATTGAAATGCAGAAATTATTTCATTGTGGAAAACATTATATTAATAAGTTAGTAAAAGAAACAAATAACATGTTTTGGAAAGACACCTTTACCGCATTTTCTACACTTATCGGAACAATTCCTATGGATGCAAACTCTATTGGAAAACTTCCATTATTTTATAACAATTATTTGTTAATAGGTACAAAAATGTTTTTCTAAAATCATGGTTTAACGCTGGTGTACATTACATAGAAGATCTTTTGAACAGTGATGGTTCTTTTTTATCAGTAGAAGAATTCAACGAAAACTACAGCCTTCGAACTAATTACCTAGCTTTTCAGGGAATGCAGAATGCAATTAAACAATGTTTAAAAAATATGGTTTTACTGTAAATAACATAAGTGTTAGTTATGGACCATAGTTACCACCATACATTAAATTTATAATAAAACGTAACAAGGGATCAAAAATAATGTATGACTTTTTAAATGCAAACAGATCAAAGCCAACGAGTCAAGAAAAAATGGAAAGAAAAATTAAATTTGGATTTTGACGAAAATGAATGGAAATATATCTACGAATTACCTTTTAAAATCACGAAAAACACAAAGGTACAGTGGTTTCAAATTCGAATTCTACATAGAATTATAGGAACAAATGATCTGTTGTACAAGATGAAATATAAAGATAGTCCGTTGTGCTCTTTTTTGCAAACAGGTAAACGAAACAATTGAACACTTATTCTGGAGATGTGAAAATACCAAAAATCTTATAAATCAGCTCTTGAAACCAACGACTCACCCATTTTCTTCCTTGAATGCAAATATAATGATATTTGGATACAGCAAAAATGATGAATCGTCAGTTGCCAGAAACCTAGTTCTGATTTTTTTTCAAAATGTACATTTATCAACGCAAAATGCTTAATTCGTCATCTATCGTAATAGGAGCCAAACATTACATATACTTCAGTTCTAATATTGAAAAAGAACAACACTAAACAAAAATATCAAAAATTTTAAAAACACTTGGAAGTCTATGAAAATTTTTTTGCCAGAGCTGTGCTGTTTAAGACTTAAAGAAAAAGTAAAATAACCTCCAATATAACAAAAAAATCATGTAAGAGGTGTGTTTTTATTTTAGATTTTTCAAAAAAAAAATTTTCTATTCCATACAACCAATTTATTGATGTAAAAGAAAACAGACATTATGTAGCCTTGTAAAAGTGGGAAGGGACAGAAGGAACCAGGTTAACCCCTATGAAGCTAGTCACGATTAGATCTGCCTATGGGACCATTGTAGATCATGATCAACCTGCACATCTGTGCAGTCTGATCGAGATCTGCACTTTTCATCATCCAGTTAGTATTTTGATAGGTAATCACCTTTCAAAAAGTTAATGGGTCTGTCTAAAATGAAGGATGGACAAGTTCGTTACATAAATTTTGTTGGGTAGGGGCTAATATATAAACAGAGATAAAGCAGACAAGTGTGAAAGTTTTTTTTTTGTTGTTGTTTTTAATGTTTAAAATTTTATTTCTATCATCATTGGAAAAACGCAAATTGGGCTCTATTGCTTTTCTATTCAAGCATGAAATAAAACCCCTATTACATTATTTATTATCTGCACATAACATGAACCTATTATTGTTATAATGTTAAAATATTGTTATACTACATGTTCCTTGTAATCTGTAAGACTACTAGGGGATGTACTTCGACCCTTACTAGTCATTTGACGAGGCAAATAAATGGGGTCACCTTTCAGTAGGGCCTGAAAAAAAAATAAAGGGGGGTTTATGTTTCACTTTCACAGATCAATGTAAAGTCATATTTAAAAAAAATAACCAGTGCAGTTTCCACTCAGAAATGATTGTACTTTTTATGTATCCAGGGTAAATGCATTTCTTGACATGAAATTTTGAAAGTTAGTTTTTTTTGTGTGTGTGCGTTTTCTTTAATCGATCCAATCCATATCAAAAGTGGAGAAGTGCCAATACATTTCGCCCTTATTTACACAAGAGAAACATATATCGTAATAATTTTGTCCGGAATAATATGTTATATCTTGTAGAGCCAGTGTTTACAGGCTGTGTGTTATGGCGTTTTTCATTTTCAGTAATATTTAGATAAAACAGAGCAATCTCATTTAAAAATAAAAAGATCTACGAAATAAAATTAATAGTTTTCCTGTTTTTTAATTTTGTATTTTGGCAGCACCTGTCTGTGATATGCAGGCTCCGTAAACTCCCCGTTCTAAATTCCTGTTGGACGTTCTAGTGTAGGGTTTTAACTGGATGCAAAGTCATATAATTAGGTAAAAGAGTATAAAGCATGATGTCAGATTTTCATCTAATAGACTGCTGGAGAAAGATTCACAACACAAATAATACAACTTGTTCCGGAGAAGTCCATTTAAAACAAGAAAGAATCGACTTTTTTTCTTATAGCTGATATATTGTTTGCAGATGTCGGAAATACTAAATTATTACCTGGATATCGGACGGATCATTCTTTAGTTTTAATTTCATTGGAAATTTGTACATTTAGGAAAGGAATATCATACTTGAAATTCAATTGATTGATTAATTGGTTTCAGTATATAAAAGACGTGGTAAGGTACAACACAAATTAAAACCAAATTTTAAATATCACATATGCAATGACTAGGAATTAAAACATATTGAAATACAATTAAAAAAATCGTCACTAACGTAAAATACTAACAACTGCAGAAATGTGTACCCGGACATGTATTGATATACCCAGGATGACACAAAAAAGGGCAAATGTCAAACGCCTTATTTCCATTGTGATCCTGGATGAATGATGACATGTTCTAGCAAAGCAAAACAACTTTGTTATGCCCCCCTTCGAAGAAGGTGGGTATATTGTTTTGCAGATGTCGGTCGGTCGGTCGGAATGTAGACCAATCCGTTTCCGGATGATAACTCAAGAATACTTGGGCCTAGGATCATGAAAGTTGATAGAAAGGTTGGTCATCACCAGCAGATGACCCCTATTGATTTTGTGGTCTGTATGTCAAAGGTCAAGTTCACAGTGACCCTGAATAGTAAAACGGTTTCCGGATGATAACTCAAGAACGCTTGGGCCTAGGATCATGAAAGTTGAATAAAAGGTTTGTCATCACCAGCAGATGAACCTTATTGATTTTGAGGTCAATATATTAAAGGTCAAGGTGACAGTGACCCTGAACAGTTAAACGGTTTCCGGATGATAACTCAAGAACGCATAGGTCTATGGTCACAAAAGTCGATAGGGAGGTTGGCCATGACCAGCAAATGACTCCTATTGATTTTGAGGTCAGTATGTCGAAGGTCAAGGTCCATTGATCAGAAACAGCAAAATGGTTTCCGGGCAGTAACTTTCAGAACGCGTAGGCCTAGTGTCAGGTATACTGATAGTTATGTCGGTCATGATTAGCAGATGATCCCTATTGATTTTTAGGTCATTAGGTCAAAGGTCAATGTCACATTGGCTAGGAACAGTTAAAATGGTTTCTGATGTTCTTGTCGACAACCAATGAGCCTAGGGCTTTTATATTTAGTATGAAGCATCATCAAGTGGTTCTCTACCAAGATGATTAAAATTATTTCCCTGGGGTATAATATGGCCCCGCCCCGGGGGTCACATGGTTTATAGAGACTTATATAGGGCAACACTTTGAAAAGCTTCTTGTTCAAACCACACAGACTAAGACTTTGATATTTGTAATGTACCATCATCTAGCGATTCTCTACCAAGTTTGTTCAAATTATCCCTCTAGGGTCAAATATGGCCCCGCACTGGGGGTCACATGGTTCATATAGACTTATATAGGGAAAAGCTTTTAAAAGCTTCTTGTCAATAACCTACAACATTTAAATTTTGACCACATGTATGGTTTTCCACTTTTTTCTATTTTATTGTCACAGCAGCGTTGTTTGTGCCATGTGGCGGCCGTAAAAAGTCTCCCCGTACATTCAATCAGGGCTGTTATATTTCGATCTTCTCAGATAGTTCAGCACGACTTTTATGTCATGTTATTGGTACAGTTTAGTTTCTCAACATGACCATATCCGCCTGGGTGGTTCCAATACTCCCGCTTTCATAGCCTTGGGTATTGTTTAATCACCCCTTGGATATGGTGCCTGCTTTTTAATTTTGTCTTTTGACAGTTCCTGTGATACGCAGGCTCCATAACCTCAGATCCCCTTCCTAAATTCCAGTTTGTTTAGTTCTGCCCATTGTTTTCTCGTTTGGGGCAAACCCTTTATTTTATCTGGGGACCAAACGCCGCTCTTCATGGAATCACACGCCTCAACACGTGTATCATTGAAGGTTCCATGTTCATCGCCGTTTGAATACAACTGTGGATGTCTCTAAATTGCTTTTTGTACTTTTAGCATGTGTAAATGTTGAGTTCTGCTCAACCCGGGGCTAGAGGGCGTGGACGGTAGCATGCATTTCCACTACCGTCCATGAACGGGCTCAATCAAACCGAGCCTGCAATATTTTCGTTTTTGTTGTGTTGAGCGACCTGTGGAGTTTCCACTTTTTCTATTTTTTTGAGAGTCAAGATGAACCTTGACACGAGTTGACCTTGACCTTTACCTTGTGACCTACTTTAACATTTCTGTAGCCACAGCCTTCAAATTTGAACCACATGCATAGTTTTGTGCACCGAAAACATTTTGACATTGACATTGACATAGTAACCTACTTTCACATTTTTGAAGGTACAGGCTTCAAATTTGGACCACATGCATAGTTTTGTGTTCTGAAATGAAATTTGACCTTGATTTTGACCTAGTGACCTCTTTTCACATTTCTCAAGCTACAGCCCTCAAATTTTGACCACATGCATAATTTTGTGTACCAAATAATTTGACCTTAAAATTGACCTAGTGACATACTTTCACATTTTTAAAGGTACAGGCTTCAAATTTGGACCACATGCATAGTTTTGTGTTCTGAAATGAAATTTGACCTTGATTTTGACCTAGTGACCTCTTTTCACATTTCTCAAGCTACAGCCTTCAAATTTTGACCACATGCATAATTTTGTGTACCAAATAATTTGACCTTAAAATTGACCTAGTGACATACTTTCACATTTTTAAAGGTACAGGCTTCAAATTTGGACCACATGAATAGTTTTGTGTACCGAAATGAACTTTGATCTTGAGACTGACCTAGTGGCCTACTTTCACATTTCTGATTGTACTGACTTCAGATTTGGATTAAACCAGAATGGTAGAACTTTTATTGACAGTGAGCATATAATTTCTATTCCTTGTGCAATTACTAAATGCATCAAGGGGGCATTTCGTGTTCGAGAAGCTCTTGTTATAAATCGTGGTAACTTGAGCAAGTTGTCAGCAGTTTACTAAAGTATCACAGTAAAGGAATCGCAGTATAAATAGAAAAGACAAATGTAACTACATGCTATGTAGAAGATAATTTTTCCTGAAACCTTAAACTGCTGTATTCTTGCAGAATGTTACACATTATGTGGCAACATTATTCCATAAAGAACAACTATTATACCAGAATGACTCTTTACCAAATCCTTTGACTTTAGGAATGCTGAAGCATGACCCTTTATCAAACCTGGTATTGTGACTATATACGGAACTGGCTTGAGTAAAATACTCATTCATGTAAGAAGGGGCAGAATTTATGTATTTTAAAAACATGATTTTAGAGTTATTTGTTCTACTCGTCTTGTGACAGGTTATCAGCCCAGTTGTTAGAAGTGTTCTGTAACAATACGATTCCTTTGATCTAGTCTTAGGACAAACCTAATAATCTTGTTTTGAGTAACCTGGAGCCTATTCTTCAGGCTCTGAGAAATACCATAGTACCATACAGAGCAGGCATAGGTCGAAATAACATTGGATCAAGAACAAGACTAACATATTTTTAGTGTACAATGATACAATCTTTTGCTTTCTGTACAGAAACCTAAAAAAAACAAGGAAAAATATCAAACAGGGAATGCCACGCACCAAAAGCGCGGCCTCCTCAAACCGTCTTTGAATTGCCTTTTTAATGATTGATGTACCCATGGTCTCATAACTCAAACATTAATCCAATATAGCACCCAAATATTTAACAGAGTCGGTGTGCTTAATCACCGTACCATTACATACTATATAAAGGTTAGTACTGTTTTAACTTGGGCTTTAAGCCAAAAAAAATTTACTTTTTATTCCATAGGCGCAATTACAATTTGTTGTCAACTAACCAGTTACAAACTCGTTCAAGATCTATGGTTAACAGACGTTAAATTTCTGTTTCACATTTGCCGGACACTAAAATGGCAGAATCATTTGCATACAATAAAGGTTTGTTATTTACAACACCTGCCATGTCATTTACGTAAATTAAAAACAGCAGAGGCCCAAGTCTGGAGCCTTGGGGCACACCAAATGTGATATTTGCAGATGACGAAAGAATGCCAGATATCCTGAAATCTCGAAAATAAGCCTCTATATATTATGATTTAAAAAATGTCATTTATTTCTTTATTTGCAAATAAACACCAGTATATTACTTAAATTGGAATCAAAATCATTGTATTTTATTTTAATATTTTGTATTCTTCTGGAAACTCGTGTGATAATGTTAGATTAAACATCGTTATGTGCCGAAGTTCTGCAATATGTGTGTATACCTTTGGAAGGAATGTCTCGCGGTTTGAAAAAGGCAGTATGTATCACGGTTATCGCCCGCTGCGAACGACAAAAGAAAGCAGATCAATTTGTCACATCGGTGTTAATCACAAGTAGAGGGTGCCTGTTATAAGTTGTAATTGATTATACATGCTTTTATTGAAAAGAAGGAGTTAAAAATCAGCATGTGTTAACGTTTTCCAATATGCAACACAATTATTCATGTCATTAATTAAATCATCTTATTATTTGATCAGTCAGTGTTTCCAAATTGACGTAATTCTTACAAGCCGTCCGTAATCTAATTCTGTTAGCTTCTCTACAGGTATCCATTTAACAGGTTTATCTCCCAAATCTATTGGAATATATTCAGTCGGTTCTGCGACTTGTGTTGGCTTTGCGTGTGTGTGTGTGTGCGTGTGTGCGTGTGTGTGTGTGTGTGGTGCACGCGTCTGCGTGTTGTGGGTGTGGTGCACGCGTCTGCGTGCTGGGGGTTTCGTTTTGAGGGAGGCTGCGTTTTTGGTGCGTGGCATTCCCTGTTTGATATTTTTCTTTGTTTTTGATATACTTTTTCAAAGTAACGCCAATTGTTCTTCGATTTCAGGTAATGCTTTTAATTGTTTTTCGAATCCAGGCAATGCTTTTAATAGTCTTGATATTTTTTCTTTCTGACCTTCTATTCCTTCTTTAATTGGTTTATACATTTCTCGGTTGGTAGCTTTTTTATTTTTTCTCTCATAATTTTATCTCTTAGAGCTCTCACCCTTTGTCCGACTTTTTTTTTCTTTTTCTTATTTTATTAAGTATGGAATGCACTGATATAATATTGTAAGATAATATAAGATATTTTAAGATATTTTAAGATATTACTAGTATAAGATATTGTAAGATAATGTTATATAATACTTTAATGGAAATTCCAGATAATGACACAAAAAGCGATAAATCTAATAAGTTTAAGCATTTTTATTCTTTTATGCCAGATTCATGTTTTAGAATGTTAATATGTGGATGTTCCGGGTCGGGGAAAACCAATGTATTAATGCATATGTTTCAAAAACCTCTTATGTATTATGATACATTTTACTTGTATGCTTAAAATCTAGAACAATCTAAATATCAGGATTTAATAGACGACTTAAATACAATTCCAAAAAGAATCAAAGGAGATCCAAATAAAATACTCGAATATTCCAATAATGAAATGACTGATTGCAATAGCCTTGATCAAGAGAAACAAAAAGTAGTAATATTTGATGATTTTATATGTGAAGCAAACAAGTTTCAAAATACTTTATTCAAGGACGTCACAATTCTGTTCTGTTATTTTTTTAAGGCAGTCTTACTATGAAATACCAAAAGATATTCAAATGAACTGTTCACAATATATTCTGTTTGGAAGTCCAGGTAAAAGGGAAAATGATATGACTTGTAGTGAACAAAATATAGATCGTGAATCCTTTACTAACAAAAATATGATTTCTTATATGTTGACAAGCCAAGGAAGATTTTATAAAAAAAAAACAAAATTTAAGGGAATTATATAGGATGGGAGATTTTAATAATGTAAAACAAGTAATTGAACCCGGCAGTATAAGTAAAGTTAAGTTTGATATCGATTTAAGTGATTATGCCACTATAAATCAATTTAAAAAGCTTAGAAAGGAAACGCAATCGTTTCTTCACATATATAAAGAATTTGACAATAAAATGTTCAAAACATTTAATATGGGCGGAAATGAAATAATTAATTAAGGAAATCCAGATAAACCCAGTGATGCTGTTTCAAGACGGGTTATGTGTAAAAAAATCAAAGTGTAATAGAATACTATAATCTTAAAGATATCAAAAGTATAAAACAGACACTCGAAGCAGAAGTAAAGAATTTTAAAGAATTAACAAAAGACCGAAAGAACAATAAGAAATTAATAGTTGAGTTTCAAGGTAAAACTGAAAAAGAACTGAAAGCTATAAAGCTATATTTGATTCCATTAAAGAAATTGAAAAGATATCTGATTTGACAGATAGCCAGTTAAAAAAGGTAGTCCGTGTCAATTTAGAAACGTTGAATCAAGTTGAAGAATTAAGAGATAGACTGATTAAACACGAAGAACTAAAAGACAAGATTGCTGATGCCGAGAAAAGGTTAATAAATATGTATCAGTTAGAAATCAGGACAGAAATTAATAAACTAAATAATGACTTTACAAAAAAAAAGAATCAAGATTTGTTTGACACATTTTCAAATAAACTTAAAGAATATAAATCTGAACTGGAAAAGGCGGCTTCACAAGGAGGGGATGATCATTACGCAGCATTAGATAACCTTAAAAAAGACTTATTGGAGACGAACATTTACAACACAGAGTTTTATCAAATGCATTTTGTTTTTGCATTATTTGGAATACGAGTTTATAAGATTACAGATTATAAAACTTTTTTTTAAACAAGTCATAAATATATCGATTCCCAAGGAGTGGAAGAGAGTTATTTATAGTCAAACAAGATAGGGATTACATAATCGAAGTCAACGTTATCGCCCACCTTTTCTTTAATAAGTATGGTAGATTTGGTTTTATTTGTTTGAATTGGTGGAGTGGGTCTGGTGATTTGAGTCAAATAAATAGACAAGAAAATATAACATTCGAGCGGACAAATAAATCACTTTTCAAGAAAAAAATTAAATTCATTTAAACAAAGAAATAATGATTAACATTTATCCAGGATCGTCAAGTCAATATCTTGTAGATGCTGAAAGTTATGTTAGATTATATCTAGTCAATGGATTTATTTCCATTTTTAATATAATGGGAATATTCAATAAAATGAATAAAAAAGTAAATAAAATAGAAAGGCAAACAGTAAGAAAATCTCCGTTGTTTCAAACATCCACAACACAAGACACTGCTGATGGGTTATTTAAATGAACTGTTGGTAATGCTAGTCCTATTGTTCTTTTACATTTTCTAACATTTACTCCATTTTCTAACAGATATGAATACATTATATTTCGTAGTCCAACAAATTCAACAATGGTAATACGGACAGCCTTAAGTTTGAATTTTCCAATTACTTTTTTATTATTATCAAAATAAAATTCTGAATCTGGACTGTAATCGCTATTATCAAAGAAATCTTTATCTTCATAAAAATTCTTATATGCATCGCCAGTATTTATTTCATAACAAAAACTATCAGTGTCAGTGAATAAAAGTTTTGTAGAGTTTTTATACTTTCCCTTAATGTAATCATAATGGAAATCATACATTGAATATTTCGATAAATGTAGAATGCACATTCAATTATAGCTAGGCCTGTTTAATAATAAACTTTCTTTTATTTTATGAATACCAAACAAATTCTTATTAAACATTGTTGAACTAACAAATGAAGGTTTCGCTATATACTTCAATAAAAGATTTTTATCATTTAATACTGATTCTTTTGCGTAAATTATCCATAGTCTTACAGAATACAGAGTTGTTCATGAGTTTAAAGTTCATGAGTTCATAAGTCTTTTCCAAAAGAATTCTTTGGTTTAGATTTTTTTAGTATTAGAATCAATGTACATTCTTAATCAAGGAGATTATTCAAAAGTTAATATTCTATGTATTTTTGTCTTCTAACTGTGCATATAGTTCAAGATCTTTACAAAGGAAAATATAGTTTTGTTGTTGTTGTTTTTTTTCGTTAAAGTTGGAACCAATTTTTTAATATTACATTTACTTATTTCAAATTCTATTTTTTAATATTTAAACTATACTTTGAATGTCATTGATCAATAAATACCTTTTCGGGAGCTAAGGAATAATCATTGTGAAGATCATGCAGTTATTTTGGATATTCCAAATCACACACAATTATAAAGTTAGTTTTGCCTTTTGCAATTAAGTTATTATATTGTTTTAAAGTGGCCCATTTAGAGGGTAAAGCTTGTTAACACTCTAGAGGTCACAATTTTGGCCTAATCTTAATGAAACTTGGTCAATATGTTACCCTCAATAAAATCTTAGACGAGTTTGATAATGAGTTATCTGAGATCAAAAACTAGGTCACCGGGCCATATCAAAGGAAAAGCTTGTTAACACTCTAGAGGTCATAATTTTGGCCTAATCTTAATGAAAGTTGGTCAGAATGTTACACTTAATAAAGGCTTTGTCGAGTTTGATATTGGGTTAACTATAGTCAAAAACTAGGTCACTAGGTTAAATCAAATGAAAAATTTGTTAACACTCTAGAGGTCACAATTTTTGCCCTATCTTAATGAAACTTATTCAAAATGTTACCCTTTTAGGGGAGTTTGATGTTGAGGTATCTGAGATCAAAAACTAGGTCACCGAGCCATATCAAAGGAAAAGCTTGTTAACACTCTAGAGGTCACAATTTTGGCCCAATCTTTATAATAGTTGGTCAGAATGTCACCCATAATTCTTTGACGAGTTTGATATTGAGTTTTCTGGGGTAAAAAACTAGGTCACCAAGTTAAACAAAGGAAAAGCTTGTTTACATTCTAAAGGTCACAATTTTGGCCAAATCTTGATGACATTTGGTCATAATGTTACCCTCAAAACTTTTTAGACAAGTTTGATATTGGGTCATCTTGGGCCAAAAACTAAGCCACATTTATATTTGTATTATCATGAAACTTGGTCTGAATGCTAATTTTGATGATTTCAAGATCCAGTTCGAATCTAGGTTATGTGGAGTCAAAAACTAGGTCACCAGGTAAAATCAGAAAATAGCTAGTTAACACTCTAGAGGCCGCATTTATGACCATATCATAATGAAACTTGGACAAAATGTTATTCCTAATATTTTATAGGTCATGTTAAAATCTGGGTTAGGTAGGGTCAGAAACTACGTCACTAGGTCAAATCAAAAGAAAAGCTTGTTAACACTCTAGAGCCATATTTATGAATATCTTCATGAAACTTAGTCAGAAGTTAAGGTGGAATGTGCCCCAAATGTTTTTGCCGAATATTGTCCTGAAATTTATACTGTACAAAATTCAGAATATATGCGATTGCGTTACGGTTTTACTTTGTCGCTATATTGTTCGTGTTGTTTTTTTTTTGCTATTGTGTCACAAACATGGCCCCTGACGTCAGTTTTTGTGCAATGCTTAGTTTCGAGTCTTTTCGATATTGTTCCTTTCCTGCGCTCTGAATGTCTTATAAATGTAAAGTACAAAATAATTGTCATTTTGCATTCAGAAAATCTACTCAGTGGTATAAAATTCAGTGAATTGAAATTGACGCTAAGGACGTCAGTGACGATATTGTGACGTCAGAACGGGAAAAATCACATGAAATTTTGCTAAAACTTTTGCCTTAAAATTTAATTCATTAAAAATCGACTCGATAAAAAACGTATAATTTTGGTATGTTGTTTGGCAATGTGTGTACGTTTAGTAGACACATAGATACTGAGTGGTCACCGATTTTAATTTTTCGCAATATAACGTAACTTTACACTCACCCCTAAATGGTTTATGACCATATCTTAATGAAAATTGAACAAAATGTTATTCCTAATGATTTATAGGTCATGTTTAAATCTGGGTTAGGTAGAGTCAAAAACTAGGTCACTAGGTCAAATCAAAGAAAATGCTTGTTAACACTCTAGAGGCTACATTTATGACTTTCTACATGAAATTTAGTCAGAAGTTAAAGTGGAATGCGCCCCAAATGTTTTTGCCGAATATTGTCCTGAAATTTATACTGTACAAAATATATATGACGCTTAGGACGTCAGTGATGATATTGTGACGTCAGAACGGAAAAACATCACATGAAGTTTAGCTAAAAATTTTGCCTTTAAATTCAATTCATTAAAAATCGGCTCGATAAAGAAAACGTATAATTTTGGTATGTTGTTTGGCAATGTGTGTACGTTTAGAAGACACATAAATACTAAGTGGTCACCGATTTTAATTTTTCGCAATATAACGTAACTTTACCCTTACCCCTAAATGGTTTGTGGGTATATAACGTTAGAGTAAGAAAAGAACGTGTTCCAACTTACAAAACTAACGTTCGTGTTAAAACGAGATGTATTTATTTTAAAACAAAGTCACGATATTCATAAAGCATCTTAAGTATAAGAAACTGATTGTTTACTTACGTATATTACTTAGATTAGAAAACAAATCACGATGTAGTCGATATCAACTTCCGTATTCATAAAGCATTTTAAGTATAAGACTTAGTATAAGAAACTGATTGTTTACTTAAGTATATTACTAAGATTAGAAATTTATTCTACTTAAGTATATTTGTTATTCATAAAACAAAAAAATAAGTAATTCCTGTTTTTTATTGTGGACGAAAACACAATTATGTTTAAAATGCTTTTATCTGAGAACAACACTTTAATCGTACTCGCCACGCTATTTTATTTTCTGACTTAAGTCATTTCTTACGTATCTTAAGTTTAAGCTAGAACTTAAGTTTTTACTTAGACTTAACTGGAAATCACCACAAACTTAGGTAAAATCTTAAACATAAGCCAAAACTTATACTTAAGATGCTTTATGATTACGGCCCCAGATGACATTTACTAGTGAAAGAAAACACTTTTTACAAAATATATATCTTGTACAATTGTTCATAGGTATTTGACCTGGCACTTATTAATGTTCGCTAATATTTCCGGACGTTTTCGTTACTTTACGTACTATTTTTGTATCCTGAAAAGATCTATAATTACACAAATAACTTTTATAGTTAAGCGTCTGACTTCCACGCACGTTACCACGGGTACGAAATTACCGCAGACCATTTTCTAAATTCAATATAATGTAGTGTTACCGTATTTGCTTTTATTCTTACAATGTATTTTGCAACGATTTTCAAAAATCTTAATTGTTTTTTACTTGTAGTGTCTATTTTCGGGAGTAATTTATCTTTTTATCTAAGATACCTTGACGATCTTTATTATGAACCTTAAAGATCTTTATTCGACACCTACTACAAAATATATTGAACACAACTATATTTCCTTCAATAAATGAACCATAAAGTATAAATAAAAAAGTGTATTAATATTCCGTCCTGTAAAATTCGGAGATAAAATTTGAAAATAAAGATGTGACTGAGGACTATAACCCACAACTTCGAGATTGGTGGCTAATCGTTTTGTCCCCGCAGCCACTTGCACATGCGATATTTTAAACCATAAAGAATACTAACGCAGTAGTTGTTTCTCTATTGAGGGCCAGGTCAATACCTATGGCCAATATATCCACTTTTTACTATCCATTTGTTATTCCTATTAATGGTGTCAAAATGCAGATTCAAAGCTTGAAGGATAAATGTCTTTTCTGCTACTAGTCTAATGCAAAATGCTAACTAAGCTTTATAAAAAAGCTAGTATGCGGTCAATTGACGATTTAATTTCGTGAAAATAGGTACTTCATCATGTTTGAAACATTTAGAAATTTCGTTCATATGTAATTTGATAATATGAGGGTTTGCCTGATTTGACCAGAAATATTTATCGACCCATGTGGGATGTTGCTCCATTTCACGTGTATAAATAATAATTATAATCAGCACGTTACTTGTGAATCATGAAACAAATTCCCCCAATTTAGAATTTTATCTCCACATCTCATTCGTGTGAGATTACGAGTTGAGAGAAGAGTCTGTTCTATACGCATAATGCTGAGCAACTGATATCATTTTTTATATCCTTGGTAAATGACTAGCGATCAAAGTCCCGACCTTTCGCACGAGAGAGACAAAGAGACAAAGACAGTGAGGTCATAGTATGGCAGAGTAGCTAGTCCAGCGAACAAATTTTATTCTTAAAAAAAAATTTAGTTATAAAGTATTGCAGCTGGTCAGACGCAGAGAATTTATTCTTGAGACAGTGTCTTTTTTATTACAATCAAGCACAACTACTGGTCCGACGCAATTATTTTTTTCTTGGCGGGAGCCTTCTGATTAAGTGCAGTTACGAGCTCTTAATAAAATACTTACCAGTTGCAGCTTCCAGATTTAAGAAGTACGGTAAAGTAAAAGCCATATTTGTTTCTCCGGATGCCTAGGACATAGATGTAGAAGCTATAGTTTCGTGTTCACACTCTGAACACTTGAATTCAAATAAATATTAGTATTATCTAGGAATCAACACATAAATGCATGTTGATTAACCAATGATCAAAAGTCTATTTCTATAACATTCTTAGATGCAAAATGTCGTTTACATAATTTACACTCATTATCAAATATCTCGTTAAGATATTTCATATCTACAATTCTTGTTTTTTGAACAGGTACCTAATCACCTGAATGTTATTATATGTTTTTTTTTGGGGGGGGGGTTTAATCGATTTTTTCTTTAACATACTTTTAAGCAAATCTCGCCATATGTTTCTCAATACTTTCATGTCGATCCATTTGATCAATTAATTCCGTATTTACCGTTATTACATGCAGCTCCACATATTTTTCTAGATTATTTTGTTAAGAAATGACGATTAAACGTGTCATTTCTTAATTGGGTAGGGGTAAAATACCGTCAAATGTTGAAAAATTAAAGTCGGTGACCCCGGCGGATTTATGTGTCTACTAGACGTTCACACACTGCGAAATAACATACTAGAATTTTACATTTTCCGATCTTTTATAAACTGGATTTTAAGGCAAAAATTGCAACAAAACATGATGTGAGTTTTTCCGTTCTGACGTCACAATTTCGTCTCTGACGAATCTCTAAGCATAATCTTAATTCGCTGAATTTTATACCATTGAGTAGCATTTTCTGAATGCAAAATGGTATTTTTTTTATTTTTCATTTATATGGCATTCAGAGCGCAGAAAAGGGAAAATGCAAAACAAAACCCGGAACTGGGAGAGTAGTAAAGTAATTGTTTGTTTTGAAACAGTATAACCCCATTTGACCTTTAATCCCCGGTCCGAACCAACTAATGCCGGACAATTTAAAATCCACAGGTTTAAACCCAGTAAAAACCAACTAAAAAGTTTTAAAGTTAAATTTAAACACATATAATATAATGAGTTTACAGAATAAAATATATTGTTTGAAAGAAAGAAAATTTACTGATAATATAAATCCTCACTATGTTACGGCAAAAAACGGGAAAAGAATGATAATGTCCACCTGTTCGTCTTGTAGAAAAATGAAATCAAAGTTTGTTAAAAGTACTATCACAGCAGGTAATTTAGATATTCATAAAGCAATGTTACCTTTATTATCTAAAAAAGGGTGTAACACTCCCAGGATATAATTATGTGGACCGGGAAATCCTTTAGTTAACGGACCTCCTGTCAACGAACTGGATGCAGTATGTATGGACCATGACTTTGCTATGACAGCGGTGTAAAAAAGGGTACATGCGCCAAAAACTGCTTTCCAATTTAAATAAAACTAAATCAAAAACATTTGGAGAAAAGATTGCAAAACATTTAGTTGAAAAAACCTAAAATTTAAAAAACGAAATACAAACTTGGGCTTGGACAGGAAAAACATTCCCTATGGGTTTAACACCCAACAAAAGTAAAAAAAAAACGGAAAAGGGGTAGAGTATACCCCGGAAAATCACTGCAGACCGGTAACTCTGAGCTACCGCTGGAGCGATGAATTAGCAGAAGAAAATTACACAAACCAATTAAAAGAAAATTTAGGGAAAAGAAGAGTGATAGTTAATAACATTTATGATTTCTTGGTCACTGATTTAGTGACATGCAAGCTTTTCAAAATATAATAAAGGAGTAAAGTACTTGTTTAACCGTTATTGATATATTCAGTAAATATGCCTGGGTTATCCATTAAAGAATAAAACTGGGGGAATCTGTTACAGAAGCATTTGAAAAAATAGTTTCAAAGATAGAAATCAGGGACGAAAGTCCCCGAAGACTGCAAGGATTCCAACAAATTTTATGGGTAGATGAAGGAAAAGAATTTTTTAATAAAAAGTTTGAATCATTTTTGAAATAAAAATAAAATCAACATGTACCATACATTTTAAAGAAGGAAAGGCTGTAGTTATTGAAAGTTTAATAGAAGTTTAAAAAGAATAATGTGGAAATATTTTACAGCAAATAATACTTATACTTATTTAGATAATTTGCAGGATATGGTTGATAAATATAACAAAACAAAACATTCTAGTAAAAAAAATGACACCAACCGAAGCAGTAAAACGTAAATAAAGGTACTGTTTACTTCAATTTATATGGTAATTTAAAGACACCAAAGAGTAAAGCAAAATTTAAAATTGGTGATCGAGTTCGCTTAAGCAAACTTAAAAGACATTTTGAAAAAGGATATACACCAAACTGGACAGAGGAAATATTTATAATTTATGGAATAATAAAACAAATCCCAGAACATACACTATTAAAGATTTAAATGATGAAATAATTCAGGGTTTATTTTATGAAAAAAGAACTTTTACCTACTACACAAGGGTTTTTAGAATAGAAAAAGTTATTAGACGAGACTATAAGAAAAAACCCAAACTTTAGTAAAATGGAAAGGTACAATGAAAAATTTAATAGTTGGGGACCGTTTAGTGAATTGGAAGAAATTTAAGTTGAAAAATAATAATATTAATTATATAAATGAGTAATAAAAATCTAATTTCTAATAATAATGGAATAGAAACAATAGATCAATTAAATATCACTTAACAAAATTAGCTGCTGCTTACAGAAAAAGTTATAAATTTTGGGGGAGAGAAAAGTACTGGGTTTATATATTACAGCGGGTATCTTTGGTGCTCAGCTGCATAGCATTTTTCCAGCTTTTCCATATTTTAGCAGTTCGGGCGCGTCCCAACAAAATTACCTTTTTTTACTAATAGACAAAAACTTGAGACAAAAATTTTTTTTTAAAAGCACATCATCACAAAATAAAACAACTAATAACAAAACAGGGTCGCGCTTTAGCTGTTCATGACCCAATGCCGGAAAAAGTAAATAAAAAGAAGAGAAAAAAGTTATTCAAGATTTTTTTTACAATACGTTGAAATAAAAAAAAAAAAAATTATTCAACACCTCTTGAAAGCATATAAAGGGAAATTTAAACTTAACGGAAAAAAAAGTAAAAAAGAAGAAGTTTTGTATTAAAGGTTTTTAAAGATTTTTAAAAGATTTTTAAAAGTTTTTTAAAGATTTTTTTCTATAATATTTTATATAAATAAAAAAAATTATATCAGTTAAAGGGTAAATTAGATATTTTTAAAAAATAATCCTAATTTAATATAATTCCAAAACCCAAATTCACGAATGGCAAAATGTTAGGATCCACGGCAACCAAATTTTCCACTTCCCCAAAGTTAAAAACAAAAAACCTTTTGAATTTTTTTGCTGCTCAAGAACCTTTCCCAAAAAAATTTTTTTTTCCTTTTTCACTAACAACTTAAACATCAAATAAAAACGTTATCTTCTGCAAAACATTTGATGGGTTTCTGTCCTTGAACTTGTTTTTAACTAACAGTAACTTTTTTGTACAAAACAACTCACGACAACGGTGTTAAAATGCCCCCCGAGGGGGCAGTATAAATCTTTTCTTAACTGATAAAATTAAAAAACCATGGGAAAAAACCCAATTGAGGTTTTGTTTATTTTTAAAACCGACCCAAAAATGTTTTAAAAAAGACTCAAAAAGAAACAAACGGAAGAAAAAGAGTTGGTTTAGATTATTTAGAAAAACACACAAATTACACAAAAAAATGTTAAACAAATGTCTCAAAAGGGTATTAAATTTTAAAACAGTTGATAACATTTAAAAAAAAATATTAAAATCTTTTTCAAAAGATAAGATAATATAAACAAATTTCTCAAATCAAATAATTTCTTTAGGTCGTTTTAAAAAGATTTTTTTCTACAAGTAATTAATAAAAAGGAAATAAAAAAGGGTAGTAGAATGTTTATGCCAAAAAACACACTTTGAGAAATAAGAACCAACAAAATTCTATAAAAAAGTTCTTAAAAGAAGAAATGTTTTTAAATAAAAACTTAATCAAATAGTTAGCGAAAAAATTTAAAAAATCATGTCATTGATAAATTACAAAAGTTATAGATCCTATCTTTTTAAAAAAAATTTATTTGAAGGGGACTGTTTTTTCCCTATTAACTGAAAAAAAATCTGAAAGTTTATTGATTTCCCGCCCAAAATAATATCGAAAAAATCCTAAAAAAGTTTTTGCAACCGTTTTGTGACCTAATAAAGAAAAAACAATAAAGCCCTATGCAGCATCCAAAGACCTTAAAAAATTTTCAGGGTTATAACAATGTGCTGCAAAGGAAAAAACCAAGTTAAAAGTAAATCAAAAACCAGGGGAAAAAGAATAAATTTAAATTTTTAGTTCTTCTTAAACTTTTTTTATTTATTATTTTTTTAATCCTTTTTTCCTTTAGAGATTTTTTTTCAAAATATAATATATAGGGGAAATTGAAAATCTAAAAAACAAATTATAAAAATTTGAAATTAAAATTTACATATAGACAAGACCCCAAAGAAAAATTAATTTAACTAAAAACGACTCTTATAAATACTTAAATCTGAACTAAAACTTTAAAAGGTATAAAATAAACTTTTTTTAAAATAATTTTTTGAAAAAATGGAAAAACTGATACAAAATAAACAGCTTTTTTCAATCAAAGCTTTGAAATTTTAAAAACAAACAAATAAAAAACATTTTTAAAAACAGGCCTTTGATGAAAAATAAATAAATTTGGTTTTGGTTTTTTGAAGGAAGTGGCTGGGAGAACAATCATGATGCCATTAATAAAAAGATAAAGTATAGCCCCACGGGCTGCTTCAATTATTTAGAGTTCCCCAAAACCCTTTACAACACCCAATGAAAGGATAATAAATATAAAGAATGATAAAAAGAATTTTTTTGAGTGTCTTTTACTGAAAAATTTCCGTTAAAGAAAACCATCATAGAGTTTCAAAATATAAAAAACATAAAAAACGATCTTGTTTATACTGGAATTAAATTTTCCTTTTACATTAAATCAAACCCCTAAAATTGAATTTTTAAATAAATATCATTTAATATTTTTGGGTTTATGAAGAACCAACGGGAATTTATCCATTGTACATATAAAAATATCAATACGAAAACACTGTGACATTTTGCTAATTACTAAAAAAGAAACGTGAGACTGTAAGGGGGTTTAAAACCCCACGAATCCAACATTATTTTTGGATAAAAGATTTTAATAGATTAAGAATAACAAAAAAAAATACAAACAAAAAAACTTTTTTTAAAAATTTGCTTAAAAACATTTACTCAAAAGAATATTAAATAACAATTCCAAACTTTTAGCTTTTAAAGGTACTCAAGGTAAAAAAAAAGCCAAAAGGGGAAAATAAAATTTTAAAAGTTATTAAAAAGGTTAGCAGTCCCTTTTTTGTAATTATGCTGATTTTGAATCAATAACTAAAAATTTTTAACTCTTTACCATCAACTGAATCTTCATTTACTGAACCATAAAATCATATAATTGGGGGGGGTTTAGGGTTATAAAGTTGTTTGTTGTTATGAAACAGTATACTAAACCAACCCGTTTTACAGAGGTCCTAACGCAGTTAAAATTTTATTGAAAAAAGCTTGAGGAAGAGGAATATTTAAAAGAAATATTTAAAGAACATTTTAACAAAGATTTGAGAATGTCAAAAAAAGACAAATTGAATTTAAAAAAACAAAAGTTTTGTCATATCTGTAAAAAAAAATAAAGGAAAATAAAACCGTCCGGGTCTTTGTCAAAACAGGAAAATTCAGGGGAAAGTTCACTCAAAATTAAATATTTTTTTTTAAAGACTAACAACAAATTCCGTTTTTTTTCAAAATTTTAAGGGGTTTTATGACGGTCATTTTTTTATGCACAAATGGGAAAAATTCAAAAAAAAAATTTAATTTTAAACCCTAAAAATAGGGAAAGATAAAGGCTTATGATTTCCATTTGGGTCTTTTTTGATTCATTCCAGTTTATGTCTCAATCATTGGAAAACCCTAAAAAAAAATATTCCAGAATTTTAAGTACACTTCAACTAAATTTAAAAGGGAAAAGTGTTGAATTATTAAAGACAAAAGGGTTTATCCATAGATTACATGGATTCATTTAAAAAATTCAAAAACAAAATAACTTCAAAAAAAAATTTTTTATTCAATTTTAAATGAAACACACAATCGACAACGAATATGAAAAGCAAAGTTTCTTTGGAAAAATTTTAAAATTAAAACAATGGGAGAATTCGGATCTATTTTTAAAAAACTGACGTATTACTTTTAGCTGATGTATTCGAAAATTTTAAAAAATTTATGTTTAAGTACACAAATTAATCCTTGTCATTATTTTGTATCCTGGGTTAGTTTGGGATCAATTTTAAAAAAGACGGAATTAATTTGTTTTAATAACTGATTGATTTTATCTTTTTTTAAAAAGGGGGACTGAGAGTGGGAATAATTAAAATTTTCAAACAGATACAGTAAAGCAAAACAAAAATAAAATGAAGATTAAAATCCTAAACTTGACAGCAAATACTTTATGTACCTCGACCCAAATAACCTTACGGGGGGGCCAGGCAACCTTTGCCCTCGGGAAATTTTAAAAATTTTTATATCCGAAAAAAAAATTCAAAAATTTAAATTTTGCAAAGGAAAAACAAACTTTAAAATTGAAGTTATCTTAGGGTTAAAGAAACCCAAAAACACAAAATATAATTTTTGAGAAAGTCCGGGGTTAAAAAAAAATTGTTTTTAATACTAAAAAAAGATCTAAAGAAAAAAAATTCATTTGAAAAGGGATTTTTTTTAAGTTAAAACAACCTGTATTGGGTAAACGAGGAGAATTTACGCAAGGGGGTTTTTTAAAATTAACTCATGATAAAACCTTTTTTTAAAAATATAGCCAAACCTTCTTTTGTTATTCAACGATTTTTTAACAAAATTTTTTTGGTTTCATAGAATAAAAAAATTTTATTAAAACAGACCTTGTTATTTTGGGAATTTGGCATTCTAGATTTACAAAATATTTAAGTAGGATTTTCATTAAAATTTAAATTTTAAAGGGAAAAAAGTCGGGGGTAATTGTAAATTACTTTTCCCCCCCTGATTCATTATGTTTTTAAAAAAAACCCAAAAAGACATAGAGGTTTTTAAAATAAGGACAAAGATTATTTGATAATATGATTAAGATTGCAATTCAAAATTTTTTTTCGACAATAATAAAAAAGTAATTGGAAAATTTAAATAAGCTCCGGATTCCCTTGTTAAATTTTGCCGGATTAAGAAGTAAAATTATTCAATTTTTTAGAAAACAAATAAAGTTAAAAAAGTAAGGAATTAAAAAACTTTTTGTTAAAAAACAATAGTTCATAAAAATTAAAAAGATTTTTTGTTTAATTAAACCCCAAAACAAATCACACCTTTAAAGTTATTCGCTCGATAAACACAATCTTCCAGTTATTTTAAATAAACATTTTTACATTTTATACGAAAAAGATATACCCCTTTGATAATGGTTTGATACATTAGCTTTTTTTAAAATTTTAAACTCTTAAATTAATTCAAAATTAAATTTCTTAAATTAACTTTTAAAATTTAACTTTTAAAATTTTAATCTTAAAATTATAGAACCAAAAAATTGTTAACTAAATTTTCCCAAAACGTTTAAAGAATAAATAGAAAAAACATCATTTTTTAAAAAATTTATTAGCAAAATTAATAAAAAATTCATTTTTTTCTGTTATTTTTGCATTGAAAATTTTCAAGAATTACTTTTCTTTTTTTTTTTATTGTAATTTATTTCTCCTTTACAAATTTAATTGCATAAACAAGAAAAATTAAAATGAAATTAAAATTAATTCTTACATTATTACCATTTGAACTAAACCAACTACTTTTACAGTTTTTCCTTGAAATAACCCCACTACCGGGATCTGGAATAACATTTTAGAAAAAAGGAGGTTTTCTATTATTTTTTTTTCTATTTGTTTTTCTTTTTATTTACTTTTTCTTTTTATATTATTACATACCCCATTATATAATTATTCCAGTTAAATAAAAACACAGAAATTAATAAAAATAAATTTTAATTTTAAATAAAACTAAAGATTACTCAAAGTTTGTTTTCATCAAAAGCTATTCATCCGAATGTAGAATCTAAAAAAGAACTACCCCAAAAAAAAGTAAAATTTTATTTCTGTAATGAGAACTTTCATAAGGATGAATGTCAAACATTGCCCCTTGTTTTAGATAAATTTTAAAATTTTTTTCTTATGCATAGAATTGTTTTGCCCATCCAAGTAAAAGTCCTGGGCTACTATATTTGTTTATAGGTAAATATACTAAGAAATAAATCAAAACCACATTCCACCCCAAATAAAAAATGCATATTGGGTTTTTTCCATTCATTTTAAAACCCCCGGCCCCCGAAAAAAAAAACTTAATATCTATTAAAAAATTCCGGCTTTTTCGACTATAAACACACCTTTTAAAATTTTCGGGTACACATTTTATTTTTTGGGGTTTATGCGTATAAAATCTTTATATCTACTATTTCCAGATCCTAACAAAATGAAATTTAAATAGTTCAGACCGGTCATTTTTTCAATTTTAATGTATCCCACCCAGACGTCAAAAACTTTTTCATTTTTATGTATTCAGAGGACTTTTTTTTAAAAACCTTGGATCTTTTTCATAAATACGTTAATTCAAAAAAAACACTTCATTTTTTTACTTTTTCTATTTTTTTTTCCATTCTTCTCTATCTTTTCTATCTTTTTTTTTAAGTTTAAGAATTTTTTCAGAAAATCATCAAGTCGTTTTTTGTAGCATTTTCAAAAGCGATAAACTATCAACAACCCCCTTTTTTTCTAGCTAACTGTGTTTCTTTTTTAGAAAAACATTTTATTTTGTAATTTTTTTGGGTATTATAAAATTTCTTGATTTTACAAAATTGTTTCCCCTTTGTTTAGTTGATTTCAACTACAGAGTCCAGATCATTTATTTTTTTTTTTAAATTTTATTAAAAATTCGTTTATTTTTTTCTAACATTCTGTAATTTTTTTAAATTTCTGCGTACTTTAAATTGTGGCGGTGTCAACGTACAAATCAAGTTCCGAATTGTTTTTTAAAATTTTCTAGCTGATCTTTAAATTTTTTTTTTAAATTTGCTTTACATTAGCGTGATTTTTCTCCTTTTTTTAACAATTTTTCGCTACAAAGTCCATTCTTTTTTATGTTTTTAAATTTTAGCAAAATTCTTAATATTTTCTTGAAATTTTTTTTGTAATAACTTAATCCAACTTTAATATGACTTTTGTCAACAGACAACCAAACTCGAATTTTTTTTTTTAAAGTCATCTATTTTAGAATTGAGCTCTTTTTTAAGGTTTATCAATGGGGTTCGGCCCATCACCTCTTTGTAAGCTCCCTTTTTCCATTTAAATTTTATATTCTGCAAGTTTTTTTTGAAAATGAAATCGAGTAATTTTGTTTCCCCTTTTAACCATTTCAGTATTTTTTTTATTTACTTCTTTTTGATTTCAACTGAACATTTTTTGTAACTTTTTCTCAGCTTCTTTAAACTTTGTCTTTTATTTTCTTCATGTTAATCATACTATCTTTTAATTCCAATTTCTTGTTAAAAATGTTTAAATTGACTCAAAATACTCTTTTTTTTGTCTCGTAAAATCAGATTTCTTTTCAAGTTTTTTAATAGAATAAAAACTATAGCTTTCATTTTTCTCCAGTTTACCTTGAATTGAACTTTAAAATGAGTTTTTTTTAAGTCTTTTTTTTAAATTTTTCATATTTTTTTATTTCTTCTTCTAATGTCTGTTTTAAAAAATTTGTGTCTAAAAATTTAAATCATCTATTACATTTTGAACTTTTTATACAAAAAACCGCTTAAAACCGCACTTTGGTTTATATGATCTCCAGGTTGATTTTTCTTACCTCCCAACTAATTCTGTTCATTGTGTTATCAATTCCCTTTAAATTTTGTGAAGATACTTTCCATTTCCTTTTAATTTTTTGAAATTGTTTTTTTAGTACATAACATTTAAAATAAAATATAAAAATTAACTTTACTTATACTGTCAGTTCACTTATTTTTCTAATTTTAAAAAACCCCATTATATATTACCAAAAAGTTTTTTCTAAAAAATTTCCCTTTGGTTTGTAAATATAAAAAAAACATATTTTTGATTTGTTCATTAGCAAAAGATTTTGGGTTAATTTTTGTTCATTACAAAATCATATCATTTTCCGTTTACCGGATTTTCAAAAAAAATATAATGTGAAAAAGTGAATCGGATATCTTTTGGTGTTTTTTAGTAGACGACTTAAAAAAAATAACACAACATTTTTTTGACGTCCCCTTTAATAAATATTTTGTTTTCAGGGGGGGAAACCTTTTTTTTCTTTACATACAAAAACACAAAAATTTCTACTTTTTTTTTTTCTATTCAAAATTCTCACAAGGTTCAATTTGGTTGGAATCGGCCCAATTTTCCCAATATTTTATTTGGGTCTACTTTAATTTTTTTTGCAATTTTTTTTAAGCTGTTAATTAAATCTTTATATTTAGATTGTTCTAATTTTTTTAGCATATAGGATAATTTGCATAATATATAAGAGGTTTCGAAATAAAACATTAATGAAATTTTTTTTTTTTCCAGACCAGAAACCACATATAACATACTAAAGCATAAAACGGCAATAAGGGAAAAATTTTTTTAAAGTTTTAGTTAATCACTTTTTTTATCAAATTTTGGGAATTTCCATTATATAAATAATACATTATTTACATTACTTACTTACTTACATTAAATTTTTCTTATTTTTAATTTTCTTACTTATTAAATAAATGCAAACAAAAAATTAATGAAATAAGAATAAGAAAAAACTTAGTCGGGGAAAAAAGAGAGCTCAAAAAAAGAAATAAAGAGAAAAAAAATTAAAAAGCTACAAATCCCCCGGGGTATGCACGAAATTTATAAGCCAATTACTGAAGAATAAAAGTCAAAAAAAAATTATCAAGTCAGTTAAAAGCTTACCTGGGAAAAAAAAAACAATTAGCGTTATTTGGTGATGAAATGAAAGACGACAAAAAAACGGTTTACCACAGATATTTCCAAAACCCAAACCCCCTTACAGGTCTCCTGGAAAAGGGAAAAAAATAAAAGACAACAAAAATATGTACCTTTGATTTGGGGGGTGAACCTGTTTGATGGGTACCCGGGGAAAAAATTAAAAGAATTTAGAAGATTAGGAAGAGAAAGATGGGAATAACTGAAAAAACTGATGAAAAAACTAAAATACAACTGAAAAATCAAAATTGGGGGCAAGACCAAAAGAATTTACAGTTAAATTTTTATAAAGATATTGATTAGAACTTTTAGGTGAAAAATATAAACACCACAAGAGTGTTTTAATTTTTTCACACAAACTAAAATCCTAGAAAAAAAGACTAAGAAGAAAATAAAAATATCAAGAAAAGACATCAAAGGATATTAAAACCCAAATTTGGGGGAAGTCGGTCAATAACAAAAGAAAAACAAAAAAATCTTTATCTAAAGCAAAAGGGAAACAAATTATAGCTGAGTCGAATAATTTAAAAAAAAATATAGAGAAACTGTTAGAAAAAATTTTAAAACTGGAAAAGGGGAAAAAAACATAACCCCTATAAAGTTCACCAAAGGACAAAATGGGAAATTTTTAAATTTTAACTTAAATAAAATTTACCCGGGCAAAAAAAAATTGGTTGCTAAGGACAAAAAATGGAAAAGAAGTAATTAATACTGAAATAGATAAAGATTTTATTGATTTGATTAAAAAAATATAACAATAATAAAAAACATTCAATTCATTCTAAAAAATATTTAAAGAATTAACAGAAAAATCAGAATCCTATAATAAAAAATCAAAAAAATTTAAAAAAGTAATTTGGGGGGACAAATTAGACGTTTGTCCATGTAATCCGGAGAATTGTTAAGACTTTGGGGTTAATTTGTGGGTTTAATTAAAAGCTGGAAAAAATAATGAAGAACTAAAAAATGAAGGTATTAAAAATTGTGAAATATTGAAAATGAATTCACTCTTTCCAAAAAAACTGAAATGTTATATAAAAAATTAAATTTTTTTTGAATTTTTTGATTTTTAAATTTTTAAAAAAAGGAACAAAAAAAGTATTAATTTGAAACAGTTAAAGAAATAACAAAAAAACTCCCAGTTTTTTTACAACCAGCTTTAGTCGTTCTTTTTAAATTTTTGTAAAAAAAAACTTTTTTGTTGGGGTTTTGGGTATAATTTAAAACCAGACCTATTTTTGGCAAATATTAGTGGGTGAAAAGGGAATAAAAGAATTTGTTATTTAAAGGTAAAGGGTTGAAAAAATCATAAACAAAGGTTCTAAAAGTTTTCCCCAGAAATTTTTAATTATTTAGGGGAAACATTAATAATAATGGCTATTAAGATTTGATAAAACAGACATTCTCCAATAAGTTTGGAATTTGATTTTAAAATTTTAAGATTTTTATTTCAATAAAATAATTTTATGTTGGATTTGAAAAACAAAATTTCATACATTCTTGGGTTTGAGAAAAAATTTGTAAACAAAACTGAATGGGGAACACCACCCAAAAATACTACTCTGTGATACAAATTTTCATTCATTTTGATCTATGTAATCACTTGATGGAATTTTTAGTGAATTTTATGCTTTAAAAACTGCAGATTTTTAAAAAAGCTTTTCCATTAAAAAAGAACCACAAAGGTTTTGGTACTGAAATTAAAAATTATTATAAATTCAATTAGAAAAAAATTACAGATGTTTTGGTAGAATAATTAATTTTAAAGGGTTGAAACAATTTTAACAATTTTAAAAAAAATTAATAAAACAAAGTTTTAAAAAATTTAATTAATTATGGGAAAATTTTAAATTTTAGTTTTTATAATTAAAAAAGTTTTTGATAAAAAAAAGGAAAATTTTTTTTATGTTTATGCCACACGGGAAAAAATCTACAGGACAGGTATCTTTGACACTTTAACTAATTGTTTTCAAGCGGGTTGCATCCAAATTTGCAAAAACGGAAAAAAAGCCTGAACCAGGAAAAACAGCACTTGAAAGTGGAACAAAAAAGGGTGGAACAGAAGTTGTAAATTTGCGCTAATAAAATTGTTAAAAAATTTAAAAAAAAACCTGCTCCGGGAGTTGGTAATTTAATTGCTAAGGGAAATTTCAAGAAAAAAATAACTAAAAATACAAAAAAAAAATGATAATGAGGAGGAAAATTTTAAAATAAGATTAAATAGATTATTGTCAGGGTCAACTTCAAATCATCTAAACGTATTAACAATTAATTTTTTAAAAAAAAAAAAAAATATATAAAAAAACATGTTTAAACAAAAAATATTGTGAAAATATGATTAAACTCCTATTCAATTAATAAGCCTAATACTGTCTTGGGAAATAATGTAAGCAACAAAAAAAACGGATATCACTTTTCAATTAATGATGAAGCCCTATTTTTTATGGTTTAAAGCTTATTTTGAATAAGTTTTTTAAAAAAAAAAGTTTTCTAATGGTAATAATTTTGGGGGGGAGACCAAATTGCTCTAAATTAAAATGCGCTTTATTTTTGATCATTTAGTGGTTTTAAAAAAAATGGAAAAATTGTTAGATTGTAATAATTTAACAAAGTAACAAATGTAAAGGTTTGGTTGAACTACTAAGATTATGCAAAATCAACTGGAACCAAAAGAATAATTTTTTAGATATACTGATACGCTGCCGCTGATAATAATTTAGGTTTCAAATTTTGAAAGGGGAAATTTCTCCAAGGGGGAAAAAAGGTAAATGCTAAAATCCATTAAATAATTATTCATTTTTTTAGGTTAGAAACTAATATATACCCCAATCAAATTTAAATAACACTGCAGCGACAGATGAGAAAAAAATTTTTTAAACAAATTTTTGCTGAGCGGGAAAATTGTAACAAAATAAATTTATGGTTTTCCCCGTTTTGGTTTTTAATGAATTTTGGGCTTTAATTTAATTTCTGAAAGATTTACAAAACAAGAGGTCATACCCGCGGGAAAAGGGGACGCAATCAAAATGATACACAACAACAAATAAACCTTTAAAACGGCTGGTAAACAAAACCACAACCTGTATTTGTTTATTTTTCAACGACTGATAAAAGTAAATCACAAAACAAACCCCCTTTTTAGAACTTTTAAATTTAAAGCAGCAAAGAAAAATTTACTTTGGGGTCTTTCGTCTTGAAGTGGTAAAGGTTTTTTTTCCAAAAACAGATACACAAGTAATCAAGAAATAAATGAGTAATTAATTATAATTTTAAAAAAAAATAATAAACACTGGGAAATCTCTTAAATAGATTTAATTTTCAAATTTGTTTGGGTTTATTCATTTTAACTTGAAAATAAAAAGGGGTAACACAGAAATCCAAGCATATTACATAAACGCAAATTAAATATTCCACCGCACAAAAATTCGTGTTTACGCAATTGTTTGTAAGAAGAAACAGTCGAAATAAATACTATTGGAAATGAACTTTTTATTGTTTAGAAATAAATTAAATAAAAAATTATTATAATACTCAAATTTTATTGAATAAAATTAAACCCAAAAGAGGGCAAAAGAAAAATTTAGCACAAGCTATAAAATAAAATCCCAACTTTTAAATTTAAAAAATGAACAATTACAGGAAAATTCCCTTTTTCTATTAACAAAAACACAAAAAATCAAATTAAAAAAACTGTTGCAAAAAGAAGGGGGTTGAAATTAAAATTTCAAAAAAAAAAAAGTCCCGTCAGGCCCAAAAAGGTGGATATTAGGGGCTTTGGCTGTTTGTTTGGGAAAAACCCAAATTTTTCCAATGGAGCAAAAATACTCCAAAAAAATTAGCCCCCCTAGGGCCGAGCCCTTTCCGGGCTGGCCAGTACTGGGGTTAGAAAATACTTTGGGAAAGTATGATTTCAGTAGCTAAGATAAAGAAAAATATATCACCAATCAACACCTAATCAAAGAAAGCAACTAGTAGGATCTGGGGTGATTAAATTAACACAAAAACAGAAACAAAATGGCGGTTTCCTGGGTATGCGGCTGTATCTAGGGGGAAAACCCTTGATTTCACTTTGTTAAGCGGAAGGGACGGCCCGGGATACAGATTGATTCTCAGAAAACCTTCAGACGAATTCCTATAGTAAAAAAAAAATAAAATTTATAAACAAACCAATTTCTAAAAATTTGAAATTAAAAATGGATTAAACAATTAAAAAAAAAAAACTTTAGGGGGTATTTATAAAAAATTTACTAAAATTTAAAAATAAAGGCGAGTGGGAAAATCAATTTGATGACTCCCGTTGGTTGGAACACAGGGGTTTTTTTACTTTAAAAAATATTACTTGATTCATTTGGACTTCCTCCACCAAAAAATAATTTAAAAATTCCTGGGGGTTTAAATATAACACATACAATTCAAACAAAAAAGACAAATCTGTGGGTTTTTATTGTTATTTTTCATTAAAAGTTTGAGAAAGGGATAAACATTTTTATTTTTTTGTATAAAATACAAAAAATTTAAAAATCAAAGAGTAAAATGAACAAACCAATTTTTAAAATTTTTTTTAAAAAAATGAGTTAAAAAGTATTAAAAGTTTTTTAAATGACCAAAACGTAAAAATTCTTTTCTACTAACAAAAATTATCATAAGGTTATATTCCATACTACTCCCCCAAACGATACAAAATGACGTCTTTACACTTTTAAAAGTTTCTAAAATAAATAAGAAATAAAAAAAAATTTAACGGGAAGTGACGTGCGTTTACATTGTAAACGTTACTATAAAAAAAAACATAGATATAAAAATTTCACTAATTTAAAAATAAAATTGAACAGGTAACGGGAAGGCGGGGGTTTACATGTAAACGTTTCTAAAAAAATTGAACATTGTACAGGGAAATTTCCCCTAAATTTAAAAAAACTTTAACGGAAGTGACGTGCGTTTTCAGTGTAAAAATTACTATAAATAAATGGACATTATACTTGAAACCTTACATAGTTTCTACGTTAAAGCGATTTTGTTACCAATTTTAACCGTACTATTTTTTCGATTAATTTCCCATTTTTGATTAAAGTTCCAGTGTTTAAAGTACACTTTATAAATTCTTATGTTTCTCATTTAATTTTAAACTAAAGCCAGGTTCGACAGAAAATCTGTGTAATGTACACCTCTGCGATGAAAAAAAAGTCCCGAACAATCCTTTGGGCAAACTGATCTTAAATTTTTTAAAAATAAACCAATCTGATGTGTACAATAAAAAATATTCCTTTTTTCTGTATATCGCTTGTCAAAAATTTTAATCTTTCAAACTTTTTCCCCCGCTTTAAATATCCCCATTAAAATTTTCTAAACCTCCCTTTTTCCCAATGATTCGAATTTCTTTTTTGCTTTTTTTTTAACGATCCTTGTTTTTCGCTTTTTGGCTTTTTCAGTACAAAACCCAAATTTTTTGTAATACTTGAACTGAAGTTGAGCCCTTCTTGGCATACAAAATCTTTTTTTGAATTATCTTTTAAAGGTGGGAATTCCTCAAATCTTTTTAAAAGGCTGCTGTTTTATTTTTATCCTAAAAAAAACACAATCTAAAGAATTACAAAGTAAAGCATTAAAAAAATTTAAACTCTAAGAAACACAAAAAAAATTTTTTAAAGTTAGTGAATGAGATCCGTCAAAGATCTGCTAAGCTTTAACAGAGGGCGTAAATGTTTTGAAAAGACTTACATTTTAAACGTTTTTTCCCTTTTTCTGTTTATCGTTGATGTATTAAAGTCAGCAAAGAATGTTCTGGTGTTTTAAACATTAGTTTTTTGCAAAAACCCATTTTTCAGAAAATATCCGTAAATCCCATATAACATTTTTAGATAAACGATAAAACGAAAGTGAAGGAAAAATGTCAGTTATTTATAACCGGGCCGAAAAAACGTGAAAAAGAAAGTAAAGTAAATATATAGTTTTTTTTATAACCGGGTTTTTTTCCCAAAAAAACGTGAAAACGAAAGAAAGTTAAAACCTGTGGAATTTTAAATTGTCCGGCATATTGGTTTCGGACCGGGGGTTAAAGGTCAAAAAGGGTTATACTGTTTCAAAACAAACAATTACTTTACTACTTGGGAGTTGCACGAAAACTGAGGTCAAGGGCTATGTTTGAAACACAATACCAAAACACACGAACAATATGTCGACAAAGTAAAACCGTAACTCAATCGCATATACCCTGAATTTTGAGGATTCCTAGGTCAGGCGAGCGATACAGGGCCTTCATGTCCCTCTTGTTTGAATAAAGCCTCATCTTTTTTAGACATTTTAAATCTTTGTTAAATTCTTCATTAAATATTTTCTGCAAATTCCCCTTCCTCAAAGAAAAAATTTTTTAAAAAAAAATTTTAATATAAAATTTTTTTTTTCCCCTTTGGGTTTCAAAACTGTAACTCAAATTTTCCATATCAGACTGGAATTTTTATATCGGACGGGAATGTTTTCTTAACGTTGTAATGGAAAGAATCGTGTGACGTCCAGGCTCCGCGCAGTTTGGACAACATGTTGACGTCATTTTTTTCGGGAAAAATTTTTTGCCCCTTTGTTTGATTTGTTTTTTTCTTTTTTTGGAGAAATTTTTCGTATTTTTCTTTTTCTTTTTGTTACAAAACGATAATTTAAACATAAAATAATTATTTGATTGGGGTATGTAATAAAAAGGTTTTCAATTTTTTTATGTGGATAAATCCTTCGTTTTTTCCAAAATATTTCGCCCAAAAAACGCGCAAAATTTCCGCTGCAAACCGTCATATACCCATACAAAGTAAATAACCATAATTTTGGACCTCTGTAAACTTGTTTCGGTTTAGTTAAGTTATCATCATAACAACAAACCACTTTATAACCATAACCACAATCTATATGTTTTTGGTGTAGTTCAGTAAATAAACATTTAGGAGACGGCAAAGCAGTTGATACTTTCTTAGTTACTGATTCAAAATCAGCATAAATTACAAAAGGTGCCATTATTTGTTTGTGATAATTTTCAAAATATACTTTACTTGCCTTTTCCGGCTTTTTTACAGCTAGAATACCATTGATAGCTAAACAATTAAGAATATGTTCATTTAATATTCTTTCTTGAGAAAAAGTTTGTAAACTTGATTTACAAAAAAAAATGCTTTTTATGATGAGCTTTGGTTTTGTTAAACTTTAGTCTATTAAAGTCTTTAATCCAAACATAATGGTTTATCTATCAACATGTCACAGTGTTCTTCAAATTGATTTTTGGATATGTATAATGGATCAAGTTTATTATCTTCATAACCAAATATGTTAATGAAATTTTATTCTGAATTTCTATTCTAGGTATTTGATTTAATGTTACAGGAAATTTTATTCCGGTATATTCGAGTTTTTTTATATTCTTTTTGTAATTTGCAACTCTGTAAGCTAAATGAAATCGTCTAAAAAATTCATTATCATCATTCTTCATATTTATCAATCCTTTCTTCTGGATATTGCAATTGCTTTGCTAATTCTAAATAACTTGAAGCAGCCAGCGGTGTATATTTATATCTATTTTTATAATAAGCATCAACTGACTCTATTTTCCAGCCGCTTCCTTCTGAAATCCCATGACCAATCCTGTTTATTATTTCATCAAAGGCTTGACGTAAAGTGTTTTTTGTTTCATTTCCATTGATGATAATTAAAGTCTTAGATAGAAAATAAGCTGATTTATACATTGTATCTGTTAGACAAATTTTGGCAAAAGTTATTTTTAAAACAACATTGATTTTTATATCTTTTAAAGTTTTAAGTTCAGATTTAGGAATATCAAATGAGTCTTCTATAGTTAAATATAGATTGTTTTGGCGATTATTTGGTTTAGGGCAATCACATAATCTTTCATTATTTTCCTCTTCTGCTAAAGACACCGCTGGAGGCGCGGGTAATTAACAACCACAATTCCATTCAAATAAATCTATATACTTTTCAAAACGATAAGGATCTATAACATTTTGCAATTTATCAATTACATATCTTTTATATTCATCGTTAACTATTTGATCAAGTTTTGATTTAATAACGTTTCTTCTTTTTAATACCTTTTTAAATGAATTTTTATCTTCATTTGCTATTTCTCCTAAAGTGCTAGATAATTTTGGTATAATCAGTCTATCTACCTTTCTATTAACCATTTATATGATATACTTATAGAAAGAAATCTTTAAAAAAACGCAGGTCGTAAAGAAATAAATATAGTTAATACAGCTGTTCTTTTTATTTCTATATCCGTTAAGTTTAAATTAATTAATAACCTATCCACTTTACTAAAGCTTGTTTTTTTCTTAAAGTCTCGTCTGATAACTTTTTCTATTCTAAAAACGTCTTGTTTAGTAGGTAAAAGTTCTTGCTAAAAAATGAACCATGAATTATTTCATTATTCAAACTTTTAATAGTGTATGTTCTGGTATTTATATTACGAATTCAATCAATCATAAATATTTCCTCTGTCCAGTTTGGTGTATTTCCTTTTTCAAAATTTTGTTTAAGTTTGCTTAAGCGAACTCGATTACTAATTTTAAGTTTTGGTTTCAATGTTTCAAAGTTTATTGCGCAATAATGCCTCACAAAAATACACAAATATATTGCAATACAAAGAAAGCATTATAATACAATATGTAAAGTACGGGTTACACATTAAATACAGGGATATGCATTTACACAATTAATTCTAATGCATGTATATGATATCTATAATATATGCATCTATTAGTGCTATCTAAAAACCATGAGTAATATTAAACATATGTCATGTTATTTTATAACACTGACATAAATTCATCTCTTTTCTGTAGAGAGTAAGTCAAATACATAGCTAAACTTCTCATAGTATCCACATCAGTATTTGACATTAAACTGTAAATTTTTTCTAGAGTTGGTAGCTTAAAAAACTTATCCTGCAAATATTTCTCTCTAATGTCAGAGTATAATGGACATACAAGAATAAAATTATACTCATCTTCAATGTGACCCTAACAGTATTGACAAAGACGAAAATCTTTACAAATATCATAGTATCTACCTTCTTCAATTGAGAGATTATGACAGGAGCTTCTAAACTTTACCATACAACTTCTGAATTTTTCAATATCAAGCACCTTTAAATACTGTTTGGTATCTAGATTACTGTATAAATTTAAGTAAACAGTTCCATAATTTAAGTTTTTACTGGCTTCAGTCGGTATCATTTTTATACTAGAATGCTTTGTTTGGTTATATTTACCAACCATATCCTGCAAATTGTCTAAATAAGTGTAAGTATTTTTTGCTGTAAGATATTGTCGCATTATTCTTTTTAAACTTCTATTAAATCTTTCGATTACTACAGCCTTCCCTTCATTAAATGTATGATACATATTAATTTTATTTTTAATCAAAATAATTCAAACTTTGTATTATAAAATTCTTTTCCTTCATCAACCCAAAAAGTTGTAGGTGTTCTACCTTCAGAAACTATTTCATTAAAAGCTACGGTAACAGATTCTCCAGTTTTATTCTTTAATGGAATAACCCAAGCATATTTGCTGAGTATATCAATAACGGCAATAGTATAGCAGAATTGCGCTTTTAAAACAGTTTGACCTCGCCTGACCCTTGTCCCAATTCTACAAGCGCACTTTGGCCCTTACTCTGAACTTAAACTGCTAACTTGGTACACTTGGTACTGTGAAAATCTTTGGTTAAACCAAATAAAAACCTCTGGTTTAACCGAATGAAAACATCTGATTTGATGAACGTAAGCAGGTTGAAGGGACAAAATGAAAACCAAGGTCCACTCGAACAATTAAAAAGAAAAAAAAGGAAGAAAACATTACATGTCCTTATTGATTGAACCACTCTATGATCATGGCAAATATCCATCTTTTATTATATAATTGTATTCAAACAACTAACCTCTCCCTGAATAAATTATCTTTATGATATTTATATATATAACCTACGATGATCACAGGTTACATCAAAATACATCATGTTAACATCAGGCTATTAGTAATGCAAATGCTATTGCATTAATGCATTTCTTTTTCAAATAATGCCAAGTAATGATTAATGACACAATTTAGCATTAAAAATGCTAATTTAATGCCAAAGTTAGTAATGTTAATACTTAGCATTACTCAGGCATTATTTTCTGTATCACTAGAAATAAACATAATCATAATCCATACGTATTCTGTTATTTACACAAGTTATAGCAGTTCTCTAATAGATTGTTGTATGATTGTATTAATCTGTCTGATTGTATGATTGCCATTTTTTCAGTGGCCATCTGAAATATTTTTTCGTAGTAAACATTGCTCAGTATGCACTGGATAAATAATTGAAATATTATTATTGTAACCCAAAATAATTGACAAATCTTAGATATTCTCGTCATTTTAGTATGCAATTATTATTCAGATACTATAAGATTAACTGTTGTTTGTTCATTCATATTTAACATAAAATAACTACATTCTCATATCGGGTTCAAACCTAGAAAATGCATGTTTTAAAGCAACAGTGATGAACTATGATGCAAAAACGATATCAATCACTGGAGACATAGAAAGATAAAAAATACTGTAGAATTTAAATGTTGTGTTTCATATGGTGCTGTTGGATCATTTCAAGTATTTCATACAAATTAATCCCTAGTTTGTAGATTTGATTCATTACAAATGATATACGTCATGTGTTGCTGCTATGAAATAAACAACTAAATATAAAACATAGTGTATGTAAAGGAACATGCATTGATTCACAAAAAGTAATGCTTATGCTAATGCACCACATGCAATGCTAATTTAATACACTATTTTGTTTTTCTTGTTGGCTTTCACTCACACTATTTTGACAAAATGAATAATGCTAATGCTTATTTAATGCATTTTGTTCTAAGTAATATTAGGTTATTTAACATTGTTCTGTACAATACGGTGATATATTTGGATGAGTACCCAGCTGAGAAAACCATATTTGACGAGCCGCTCGGCGAGTTCAATATGGTTTTCTCAGCTGGGTACGAGTCCAAATATATCTCGTATTGTACAGTACAATGTTAAATAACCTTTTTATTCTATATCTATTTTATCTTACTATAATAATAGTTTAAATTGAAATGTTTCACTGAATATTGTATTCCTGCCTTTTCTAGTTTTTCCCAGCTTGATATGAGTGCAAATATATATTATACAGAACAATGTTAGAACTTAAATAACCTTTTAATTCTATATTTATTTCACTTCATACGTAATATACGTAATTCATTGAATGTTGTTTTTTATTCTACGTATCATCATTAAAAATGTTAGTATATGGTTCAACCGCCCTACAACAGCCATTTGGCGATCTGGGTGAGATATTATGCCCACAAACCTTGTCAGCAAGTTTGGTGAAGATCGGATGAAAACTGTTCGACTTAGAAGAGCGGACAAGGCTAAATTCCCCGTATTTCGAGAAATTCAAAGGCTATAATCAAAGAGTGCCTTATACAATTTGGCTGGTTATCGAAACTGGATGAGATGTAATGCCCACAAACATTCTCAGCAAGTTTGGTGAAGAACAGACGAAAACTGAAATATAGAGCAGACATGTTTTAGACGCTGACCACCCGTCCGCTGCCATTCATAATCTTTTCCATTTTGTTTCTTAACCGTTACCACATTTATGACCATATCTTAATGAAACTTGGTCAGAATGTTAATGTTGATGATCGCGAGCCCTACAGTCCGGACTGCGCGCCAAAACTGAAGGGTGATTTACGGGCCAAGCGCTTCTATGATATTGATGAGCTGAGGTTTCCAGTTAAATTAAACAAAAAAATGCTGAGGTAGCTATTCAGATAGTCAGGGCTGATACCAGTTTCTAGGTTTCAAGACACATAATCAAACTGTACAAGGAGCGCCTACTTAATCCGATTTACATTCGGAAACATTTTCACGCGTTTCGGGCTTTATCGTATGTTTAACATGTGGCTGTTGAACCGTCCAATACAGAAAATACAGGATTTTTTGTACGCGCGTGCGTCCAAATACAGAAAATACAGGATTTGTGTACGCGCGTGCATCCAAATGCCATAATAAATTGTACGGTCACGTGTTGCAAATGAATGTTTGCGATTGGATAAATAAAATAGGTATAGAATAACGCTAATTTAATGCATTACTTTTGCAAGTATTTATTAACAAGCCTGGTTATCATATGTGAAAGATGAATCAGCTTCCAGTCTGCACGCAATACATGTGAAATTTCAATATTATGAAGGTCACTGGTGACAACGAAATCATCAACCTAGGAACATATAAAATAGATATACACAATGTAAATATTAAGGAATTGTCCAATTATCACAATCGGCAATCTCCGTACGTTGAAAATAGCACGCGCATGAAACGTATATGATACATAAAATATGATATATACGTTTGTTTCTATAGGCACACGTAAACGAACATCTCACATGCAGAAATAGGCAAAGAAAAAATGAAATCTTCAGCGAAAACAAAAAAGTTCAATCATTTCGGACAACAATGACACCTCACAGTTATGCCGCTTAGAATTCGACAATGCTAGATTCACGCGGCCGACCTGATCGTTCCCAAAACATTGTTTGGTAACTAAAATAGTGTGGTCGGGATGATTAGTCTTGTATCGTTAATCTATATAATTCGATCAATTACCTGCCGAGCGGTTCAGAAAGTTATCGACTACGATCGTGCGGTCGAGTTAACATTGAAAAAGAATTGAAAAGTAATCGGTGACTAATCGGGCTCGATTAGCAAAAGGTCGGGATATTCGTTATAGGCCTACTTTGATCGACAATGTTCGGACTTTTAATCCGATATTTTTGATAACTCGCTGATAGCAGAAAAATAATAAAGGATAGTTCCCAAACCCATTTCAAAAATGGCAAAAGAGTTCACCATCATTTTATTGAAATATATTTTGTAGAATCAAAGGGACTTGAATACACGTCTGGAAAGTTCATTGATGTTAAAGAGTTGAAACAAAGGGATAAAGTTTTCAAAGTCGGTGCAACATCACTTCTAACAAAAGGAACATTGAAAGATAAAACCACATCGGTCAAATTAGAATGTGGAATTTTATACAACTGCATGAAGATTTCGTGGGACTCTTCTGCCTTTTCAAAGCCGGGTGATTCTGGGGCTATGGTGTTCGCCTACAGTGATTCAACTACAAACGAAACATTACAGTCAGTCGGCATAGTTACCTGTTCATGGCCAGAAGAAAATCCAATAGCTACCATTGTGACACCTATAAGTGCAATCATGCGAGTCGTTAGACAAAACTATAAAATCAAATCATTCAAGAGGTAACATTTACACATAATTAATTAACTTATATACATTGGATGTCTCTTTACTGTATAAGCCGTTTCAAACGGATATACAAGAACTTATTTGTTGAGGTATATAAGGTTTATGCAAAACGATCAGAGATTTTTATCGAAGAAAAATGTGGGGCATAGAAATATTGTTGCATACTTCCATCCTTCCGTCCGTCCGTCACACTTCGTGGCCGGCCCATGTCTCTGCCATCCATGAAGGGATTTTTAAATATCTCGGCATTTGTTCCCCATAAAAATCGACGTGTCATGCGCAAGTCCCAGAACTTTGCTCCAAGGTCAATGACACGCTTAGAGGCCAAATTTTAACAGAGTTTGTTTCAGTTTATAACTACCATCCATCTAAGGATTTACAAATGTCCCCCATAATGAGTCGTCATGTGCAAGTTCTAGAGCCTACCTCTAAAGTCAAGGTCACAATTAGAGGCCAAAGGTCAGATACAAAATTGTCTTGAACATTTTTCCTCATGCATGTAAGGATTTTGATGTAACTTGGCAAAAATGTTTACCATCATAAGACAGAATGTTATGCACAAGAACCAGGTCTCTAATTCAAAATTATTTCCCTTTGATGTTATAATAAATAGCTTACATCTTTTTGACTGGCCATAGGGAATATCGTAACCATTTTTCTGTAGTACAACATGCATCCAATTTTAAATGTATTTTGACCTATCGCTACCTGGTAAGGATTTTTGTGTGGACTTGTGTAAAAAGATCCTTTGGATGCAAAGAATGCAACCAAGAAGAATAATAAAACTAACTTCCCTTTGTTGGTACCATAAATAACTTATATTGTAACTTTTTTTTATATTTGACCGTTCCGAAAAATCACGGCCACTTTTCTGCGGTACAACAGAGAAGCTACTTTCAAATTTTAGGTATATTTTTAGGTATATCTACCTTGTAATGAGTTATTGTGGACTGTACAATGGATATCTCTAGATACTTGTCTTGTCAAGTGTACTACATTGTTTATTTTATCACAACACCTCATACCAAAATTTCATATCAGAGCAGGATAACATAGTACTAAACCATATAGGTTGCTTAATCTGTAAAGTACGTTCTATTCTCTTAATACAGAGATTTTTTAAAGAAATTATCAACTTTGATAATTTTGAGGCCAGCCTCAGATTTCAGATGTTTATTTTATTTCTGACGAGCAGTATAATGGTAGAACATTTTTGAAGCTGAATACATGTACTAAAATGGTACTTTGTTTCAGTCGTGTTTATTCTTTGATTAAAAAGTAGCGATGAGGTCAAATGACAACACTTGTCTTGCTTTAACTCTTTTTCGAATTTATTCAAAAGGACTTTTGAAATAATATGTGTCTTATCTTAATATCATGAAGAAAAACATCAACAATAAGTATATGCTTTTACTTCTCTGTAAATTGTCTAAATGCTAATCTAAATATACAGATTTTTTAAGTTACTACGCCTGTTATATTTCGAAATGCAGGAGTTTATTTAAGTGGATATATATATTCAACGTAATCAACGTAAATGACAGTTTGGCATTTCAAATATTAAGTTAATTTTTCTATTATAAAGGCAGATTTTATATGTTATATGTAAACTTATACTTGACAATTCCGTTAATGTAATGTGAGTCATGTCAAACAGTATTAAAAACATTTCAGCCAGATACAGGATGATAAAATACAAAAGGATAATCATGAAGAGGTGAGCAACACAGGAGGATCAAGAGGACCAGGTGACACAATACAAAAGGGAAAACATAAAGAGATGAGCAACACAGGAGGATCAAGAGGACCAGGTGACACAATACAGAAGGATAATCTTGAAGAGGTGAGCAACACAGAAGAATCAAGAGGGACAGGTGACGAAGATGTATTTATTATATTGGATGATGTAATACAAAATGATAAACCTGAAGAGTTGAGCAACACAGGAGGACCAAATGCGCCATCAGTCTATCTCTGTTGTATAATTTTGTAAGAGATATGTGACATGCTGTTCATTCCTCTCTCTCTCTCTCTCTCTCTCTCTCTCTCTCTCTCTCTCTCTCTCTGCTGAACTGAGAGTGATGCGGCTAACAGATGTCGTTGTACTTCGTAAATAATATGTGATATACTTGTAAGTGGTATATATTTTAAAATTTTATTACTTATTTATTATACTTAGAAATTAATTGTTAATATGTAAAACTCCTTAGAAACACAATTTCTTGAACATGTTGGAAGTAAAAATGTCCTATTTTATCGGTGCTGATATGGAACGTGTCTCAGAAAATGGATACATTTATATATAGAACAGTTTTATTATAAAAATGTTTTAGATTATAAAATGTATTGTTTCAACTTCTCATTTTCTATTTGTTTTAAAAGAATTGAGACGATTACCAAAAATCGATCAAATGAACAATGTGTAACATTCATGAAAAGAAAAGGTAATTAATGTTAATTATTTTGACTAGTTACAAGAAATATGTCTTAAAGTGGTATAATTGAGATATTTGATAATAGGCATACTTGCTACACAATTTGAAAAATGTTACATTTATCATATATAACATTTTATTTCGATAGTTAAGGATCACTTTATAGTTCTATGGTCCACCCCATTAAACTTATATAGTCGAATACCGTTACCTCGATATTTAAGGGACTGTAAATATTGTATCGACGTATCCGAAGTTCGACGTAACGATATCGACTATCTGGGACTTCTTTGTACTTGTGTTTGACGTCTATACTGTCATTATATCCAATGCTTTTTTCATAGGGTTCGAAAGGGGAAAGAAATAATATGAAACGTAAATACAATGTTAATTCTATTTACAAATAAAACATCTTAATTAAATATATACATACAACTTTTTAATTTTTCAAAATATACATTTAAACATTAGCATTTTTATTCCTTCCTTCTCTAAACAAGTCTGAATTGCAGCGGTAACGTTCCTAGCTGAGTAGTCATTTTGACTCTGCTTCGATAACGAAAATTTGCCAGTTAAATACGCATATTGAACATTATTCAATACAATATTATCCTTAATAGCAGATTTTCACTCCTGCAGGCACAAATTGATAGTATTTACCAGTATTCAGAAACATGGGACTTGAAAATTAACGTTAGCAAAAGTAAAATATGTGTGTTTGAAAAGCGTAAACAATACGTTTACCCTGACTTTATCCTAAATGGAGAAAGAATTGAAATAGTGGATAATTTTACTTGCTTAAGTGTAAAATTTACATACACTGGTAATATGTCAGGAGCTGTAAAATCCCTACATGATCAAGCGCCTAGAGCTTATCATAATCTTTTATCAGTGTTCGATAAAGTAAATGTTGATATTAAAACCAAACTCTCATTGTTTGACAAAATGGTGGTACCAATATTACTGTATGGTGCTGAAGTGTGGGGAATCTATAATAATTATAGTTACAAATTTGTTGATAAACTACATAATAAGATTTTGCAAATATATCCTTGGAGTCAAATATCAAAATCCAAATATTGCAGTACTTGGAGAGCTGGGAAGATTTCCATTATCAATCATCTGTAGAGAAAGATCAATAAAATATTGGTTAAAATTGTGAAAAATAATGATTCACCTATGTTTAAAATGTATAATGATCTCTGTCAAAATGTACAAGCAAATTGTTGGGCAACTAGAATTAATTCAGCCATTGATCATCTTGGTTTTGGTAATGTAAGGCGTGATTATGATGTGAATGTAAATTATTACCCGATTATACAACGTAGAATTCAGTGATCAGTACATTCAAGAATGGAAAGGAGCTATTAACACCATGCCAAAATTGGATTACTGTTGTAAATATAAAACAGATTTTGTATTCGAAGATTATCTATCTAATATCACAAACGATGATCTGAGAAAACATTTTTCTAGATTAGGATTGTCTTCTCACAATTTACAGATTGAATTCGGTAGATATAGAGGTATTGAAAGAGAAAACAGACTGTGTAAGCTATGTAGTCAAGATACAGTTGAATCAGAATATCATCTTATGCTATGTTGTGACACATATAGAACAGTAAGAAGAACATGTTTTAACAATATTTCTTCGCCTTGTGTACAGAAATTCTTCACGCTTATGTCGACAAAAAGTTAACGTTTGCAAGTAAAAGTAGCTAAATATATTAAATAACGTATGTCAATTAGGAAAAATGCCTTGGAAATTTTAAGTGTTTCTTAAATGTATGTTGTATGATAATATATATATTGTACTTGTATTTATTTATTGTCTTTGCCATAGTTTTTTGTGTTGTAAATGGCCATAGGCAACTTGTTTGCTGATAATGCCAATAAATTTGAATTGAAATGAATTGTCAAACAGAAAATATTTCATCCAAATTAGTTGTTACATTTAAAAACAGCTTTCCGTGCATGCACAGTGTTTTATAACACTAATTATTGGGAATTTAATGCAAACTTCCTGACATTTAAATTGGTTTAAAGAGATTTCCTATAGTTTTTTTCCTTTCATAGATTTTTTTTTAATTCACATATATGATAGGAAAATTTGTGCTGAAAACAATGAACAAATAAAAACAATAGGTCACCAGGCTTGTTTTTGTGAAAAATTGTTTTGAACACACCCACTGTTGCTGAAACTGCCAGCGATTTTTCAACATTTTCATCATTTTCTGCTTTTTTATAAATACCAACCAAAATATACAACCAGGCAGCACAATACGGTTTTTTCTTTTTACAGATTTTATTATATACTTATTTGATATCATAGTCATATTTGTAATACTCTATCCTTACAATAATGGGTACAAATGAAAAAAATATTGTTTCGTATTTACTTTTGTGAACATTTTTCAATGAAAAATACCCATAGTGAAGAATATTTTCTTTTTCTTCTTGTGTATAGATAATTGTATTGTGGGCATAAAAATGGCTGAAAATGTATGGGTCACCAGGCTAAATTTTATGTTAAGACCGCTAGAATACAACACCTGTTCGGACGGAAATGTCGCGAACCTGGCCAAATTGATTACATGTATGTCAGCTAAAAGTTAAAAAAAAGTTTTAAAAATTCTTAATTCTTTCTATAATTGAATACTAAATAATCTGAAAGGTGATATTGTCTTATCAGTACTAAGTCAATGATCTTACATTATATGAACAACACTGTCTTTGTACTAAAGTGCGATGTGAAGACACAACCACAAAAATAACAAGATACCTGTCAGGCATGATACTTGTCAATACAACATAAACCAGTATCAACATTTGATTACTGATATAACTTATCAAAAATGTTATTTCATTCAAAATTCCTCATATTTAAGATTGTCTGTAACATGTTTCAACAAATGTTGACTTCAGTTCAGTTTTCCATAGAAAGTGTCGGCTGCGCAGAAAGATGCGCATAGAAAACTATAGGAATTCCCTTTAAAGATTAAATAACAAACAAAACAAACACAAACTACTTTGAATATGATAAATACAATAGGTTGATTTTCACGCCTTACAAATAACATGGATATTTTTTGACAATATGTGATACCGACGAAACCAGGTGTACAGGTAAGTTGACGGGATTGAAAAAACTCATCGAGCTAAGCAAAATATCGGTCTAATCATATCGAGGTAATGATAAATAATTAGATTAAGATAAATAGGGAAAAATCGGGATCGACTTAACCTTTCGCTGCCAACGGAAAATTCAAAAGATGCCAAAGTGACGTCGATGACGTCGAAAACCGTTAGAGAATCTTGGCGTCAGCGATTATGTTAATGCTAATTGATGCCTTAAGAAGGTAGGTTACAGTGTTACAAGGGTAAATTCAAATTAATTGAACCACAGCATCTTTTTGTATTTCATGTAATATGAAGTTTTAACTGCTAAAATCTCAGTTTCGTTTGTCTCTGTCCCTTCAAGTTCAATTATTATCTTTGAAGTACATGACTCTCCAAAGGTATTTCATATTGAAAGAAGAAGGAAAATACGGATATTTAACACTTTTCAGTGTATTTTAGTTTCATTGATATGCGTAGGTCTATATAATTTTACTATAGTATGCTCGTTAGCTTTCTAATATAAGCTTAAAATGTATATGTCGCGGGGCTCGTATTTCCATTGTCAAGCATTTCCTCTCATTTTTAAACAACTGTGTATAAAAATAGGGGTTTTCGACGGCTTCAGTGCCATTCTGTTAATGACCAACATGGAATATTTGGGTAATATTATTTGCAAAACACCAATGCTTATACATGGTATCATATTTTTCTTGAAGTTTAAAGTAACCATGGCAACAGAGATGTTTAAAATGGCTTATATCTTGCTCTGTGTCGTAATTTCTTATAAAATAATATTGAATAAGATTATCTTTCTAGTTGATGTAGCTTTAAAATATATTATTTCTAATGTAAGTTATATTTTCATGTTATCTGCATACATCCAAACAAATTTCTAAGCTTAGAATACTTACAGCAGTATCCCTCGTCTGGCAATTTTCATGGAAAAATCGTTCAGCATGCTACTATTTTTCATGGATATTGTTGAAATGAAAATAAAAGCCGAAGCTGTGTTTCTTAAATAGACTAGTGTCAACGCTTTTAAAGTTTACATTTAGATACATAGGTCACGGGCTTCGTTTCCATAGTAACATCAATTTAATTCAAGAAACAATAATTTTCTACTGAAATTTGAATAATTTTAGATCTTAGTTTTAGTATATAAGTAAGAAATTATCAACGGAATCTGAAAAATAGGTATTACAAATCAAACTGCTGGATTTTTTATTTGAAAATGGCCGTAACAAGTAACCTCTCAGCAAACTATATTCCAAATAACATTGGTAAACATCATCCATTTTTCTTACATTCCGCATAACATTTCAATATAACTACATAAAAGAAGCAAAATATTGATTATTATTCAAAGCAAAAAGACTCCTAAAATATTTCAACAAAGAATGGTTATTTGAAAATAGTTTAAGTGAAGAAAATACACAGAATAACGTACTTTTAAGATAAATGCTATTAAATTTTGCGCGGTAACTGATACGTAACGTCATGACGACAATGACGTCATTTTAAGGCAACATTGTTTTGAAGCGTTTCTGCGGCAATTTATTCATTATTTCTGCATTATTTCTGCATTATTAAACCATAAAGCGTCAGATCGAAGACAAGTCTATGATTTGTTTTCAGAAGAATGAATATACACATTTAGTTTGTCGTAAACGTTGTCGTAAATTGTCACGTTAGCTTCCGGTTGGACATGCACACATACAAATATAAATGTAACCTACCTTGAATTGTTTTACATTGGGTATATAATTAGGGTTTTTTGTCAGTAAATGAAATTTTCTTAAATCCGATCGTATATAGGTTATTTGTTTGTGTAAGATTAAATATACCGGATACATTTTCATGAGTGGTTTACCCACGGGTAAACAATGTAAGATATGGCGTCCATGAGTGAAAGATACCTTAATATTATAAGTAAAAACAAACAAATTTTCTTTTTATTTCATATTTTGACTAACTTTACCCATTTTATAGTTTCTTACAAGTGAAAATACCTTCAATATTTAATATTTTTATCACCTGAAAATACCAGATATATTTTACTCTAACATTTCGATAAATCACTGAAAACCATTTAATAAGACAGGTAATTCTATATGTTCAACGCTAAAATGAATACTTTAGCAATACACTGTACTTGTTTCTCGGGTCGTGGGTTCGTTCTTGGGTAAATCACATATATAACTGTTAGCTTCAACATGCATATTCTGATCACTCTTAATTAGGGATAAGGTCAGATAATTTTTCTGTTTTGGAAACATCCGGGGACATAAAACAAGAAAACCCTTTATTATGATTTTACATATATTTTTTTACGAACATTTCATCGCGAAATTCCGAAACAAGATATTTTACGCTGTAAAAAAAAATGTAGGATATTTGCGGATAAAAAAAAACCAAAGCACTCTTTTGCAGTACATCGAAGCTGAACGGTTTTTACGTTCGAAAACAACAAATTTTAAAATAAAACCCTTTTACAGCGTTATATTTACACAGCCCAAAACCATACTTGATCTTTATCACAAATAATCCTGAACTCATTCAAAATATATCCGCTGTTTTGTGGTTTTTAGAACTATGAGCAAGATAATTAATTACCCCTTCAATCCCTTATGTTTTGCAGATTTGAAATATTTTGAGCGTTCTTCTTAAAAGAAATTTAACCGTTTAAATTTTTGTCTTAATATTTCTTTCTTTTTTCTTTTCCCCCAAAGGGGAAACCCTCAAGACAACAATAGAAAACTTTCATTATTGATCAAATTGGAAAGAAACGTCACAAATCTTAGTATTCAATTTTATATAAAAAACTGCAGCTAATTTTTTCTTTTTTTACATCACTTTTGACTGACACCGCTTTAGAGAGCTTAGAAACCCCCTTAATGCATAACAATTTTTGAAAACAATTATAGTTAAAGCTCGAATAGTAATTTTGTTTTTTCAAAAACCCGTTTCATTACATCATTCAACAAAAATTTTAAACTTTTTAACTAAAAAAAAATATCAAAAACAATTTACTTTCAACATACAAAAACTGAAATAGAGTATTAACGATTTTTATTCAATGCTATTTTTCAGAAGCGGTTTAGTTACATATGGTTTAAATTAATAAAAAAATTGATGTTTTAGATTTACCGATATTTTTTTCACCAGCATTTTAGTTACAAAGGGTGTTTCTTTACCATATCCCCCGATCTTCAGCCGATCACCACGGGACCGGGAGATTCTCGCCCAGGTTTTCGAGCTCCGAATAAATTTAAAAGTTTCCCGTGACATAATAAAAGTAAATACATTTCATTGTACTTGTCTTTAAATAATAGGTATTATTTTTTAAAAAATTTTATTACGTTTTCGCACATAAACCGAAAAAAGAAAGATTAACCCTGCCCCATTTTTACAAAAAATAAACGAGAGATTTTTACCCAAAATTTTAAGAGAACACTCCTACCTTTTTTCGTCGCTTCGAAGATCGATACCTCCAGAAATATCGATATACCGAATTTTATAAAATACATATATTTTTTATTGGTTTCATTTGCCTGGTTTATAATTTTTTTAAAGTAACAAATTTTCGCTGCCATTTAAATTTTTTCAAAAATATTTGGAATTAGCATTTTTTACCTTTGTTTTTTTCAAACAAAGCTGCTCCATAGATGCACTCCCCCCCGATGCACTTTGATGAAAAGTTAAGGGCCGTTTTTAAGTTTAGGACCTTGACCTACGGGCGGGGTTTTGCGCGCGACACGTCGTCTTACTGTTTCACACATTCATGCGTAGTTATTTTACAATCCATGCATAAATACAAAGATATGGACCGGACCCCCACAATGCACACAGAAAAGACATTTAACGCTACTTGAACCTTGACCTTTGACTACGGACCGGGGCCCTTGCGCGGGAAAAACGTCCCCTTACGTGTACACATTATTCCAAGTTATGGAAAACCATCCATGGATGACAAAGAAAATAGAACGGACTCCCCCAAAATGCACTACCCTTTTTAAGCAAGGGGAAACCTTGCCCTTTAGACACGGACCTGGGTTATGCGCGCGACACTCTCTTACCGGGGTACACATCATCCCAAATTTATTGAAAACCATCCAGGATGAAAAAGAAATGGCCCGGGGACACGCCCATAAATTCACTATCCTTTAACGTCTAAGTTGCCCTTTGACCTTTGAGCTACGATCTGGTTTTTGCCGCGACACGTCGCAGTAAATAGCTTGGTTAATTCCATCAAGAATAAAACGGGAGAACTGTTACGAAGCATTTGAAAAATTATTTTCAAAGGTAAACCCAACAAATTTAGGGGTAATGTAGGAAAAGAATTTTATAATAAAAATTTTAAAATTATTCTTGAAAAAAAAAAAATTAACATGTATCATACATTTAATAAGGGAAAAGGGCAGGGGTTTATTGAAAGATTAATAGAATTTAAAAAAGAAAATGGGGAAATTTTTACAGCTAAAAATACTTATACTATTTAGAAAAATTGCGGAAAGGTTGAAATTATAACAAAACAAAACATATAAAAATGACATCGAAAAGCCATAAAACTTAAAAAAGGTATTGTTTACTTTAACTTTTTGGTAAATTTAAGATACCAAAGAAACCAAAATTTTAAAAATTTGGGGATCGGTTCGTTTAAGCAAACTTAAAAAAACTTTTAAAAAGGAATCACCAAACTGGACAGAGGAAATTTATAATTCAAATAAAATAAAATCCAAAAAAAATACACATTAAAGATTTAAATAAAAAATAATTCAAAATTCATTTATAACAAGAACTTTTACCTATTTCCACAAGAAGTTTTAGAATAGAAAAAGTTATTGACAACTAAAGAAACAACAAGCTTATAAAAATGAAAGGTTATATTGAAAATTTAATATTTGGTACATTTTTGAATTGGGAAAAAATTTAAATTGAAAAAATATTTTTAAAAAATGATAAAAAATCTAATTTCTAAAATGAATAGAAACAAGATCAATTAATTATTAGCTTAAATAAACCTAGTCGCTTTCAGAAAAAATTAATAAAATTTTTTGCGGGAGAGTAATACTTGATTATATATAAGAGGGGAAAATTTGGGTTTCTCACCACTAGCACTTGTTTCCCGCATTCCAAAATTTTAGCATTTTCGCGTGTTCCATCAGTAATTACCATATTATAATAGACTAAACTTGACGAAAAAAATTTTTTTTAAAACACATCATCCAAAAAAAATTATAACAAAAGCACGGATTGCACTTAACTGTTCTGGGTCAAATGCGGAAAAGTAAATAAAGAAAGAAAAAAAGTTATTCAGGGTATTTTTACAATACGTTAGAAATGCAAAAAAAAAAAACTAATTTAATCCTCTTTAAATCATAGAAGGAATTTGAATTAACGATATAAAAGTTTAAAAAAAAAAAAGTTGAATTAAATTTTTACTGTGGTTTTTAAAGATTTTTTCTATAAGTATATTTATATAGATGTTAATAAAAAAAAAAAAGATTTTTTCCAAAATTATCTACCCCTTTTGAAAAATAATGAATCCAGAAAAATTCAAAAAAAAAGTACTAAAAAAAAAGAAAAAGTTATTAAATCAAAAATTGATCAAAGGTTTGCGAGAAAAAAAATTCATGCATTGTAAATAAAAAAAATTTATAGATCCTTTTCATTGAAAGGAATTATTTTTTAGGGGCTGGGTGTTTACTGTTTGAAAGGGAAAAAACGAAGTTAGGGATTGCCCAAACAGAATAACACCGAAACAAACCGAAAAAGTTATTTTCAAACCATTGTGAACAAGAAGAAAAAACATAAAAAGCACTTACGCGCATTTTTAAAAATTTTATATTTAATTTGCGGTTAAAAAAGTGCTTGAAAGGGAAAAACAGAGAAAAAATGGGAAAAATCAAAAATAACGGGAAAAAAATAAAAAATTAAATATTTTTAACTTCTTTTTTTTTTTTTTTTTTTTTTTTTTTTGCTTTAACGAATTTTTTTCTAAAATAAAATTAAAAAGGAAAATTTAGAGATCTACCAAAACAATATTAAAGAAATTTGAAATTAAAGATGAATATAGACAAAATCCAAAGAATCAATTATATTTAACTATAAAACTCTAGAAAACTTAAATCTGAACTTAAAGTTTAAAATGTATAAAATAAACGTTGTTTTAAAAAAACTTTTTTTAAAAATGAGTGCAACAGATACAATATAAAACACTATTTTCAATCAAAGGGTTTAAAATTATAAAACAAAAATAAAAAAAAACTTTACGTCAAAACTTTTGATGAAAAATCAATGAATTTTGGGAATTTATTCGAAGGGAAAAGCGGAGATAAGTCAGTTAATGCTATAATAAATAGATTAAAAATAAAACCCCGGCGCTTTAATTATTTAGAGTTACTAAAACCATTTCAACACCCCTGAAAGGATTAATAAATAAAAAAAGATGATTTTGAATGTTTAGATGGGGTCATTTACTTACAAATTTTCCGTAAAGAAACCCCATGTTTTAAAAATTAAAAAAAAAAAAGTAGAAAAACTTAAATTTTAACAGGAATAAAGTTTCCTGTTTACATTAAATCAAATCCTAATCAAATACCTAAAAAAAGGTTAAAATGATATTTCATTTTTAATTTTGATATGAAGAAAAAAGTATTTATCCATTTACATAAAAAATCTCCGAAAGGTGTACATGTAATTAATCAATAAAAAAAATAAATGGCGACTGAAGTTTTCTGAAAACCCCCGGGTTCCAAGGAAACCGTCACCAGGGACCCGGCCACATTATTTTGGATAAAACTTTAAAATCAATGTTAACAAAATCAAAGATCAACATATAAAACATTTTATTTTTGTAAATGGTGCCTGCAACGTTTTACTCAAGAAAGAATATTAAATGAACATATTCCAAATTGTTTAGCTATTAACGGTGTCCAAGCTGTAAAAATGCCAAAAGGGGGAAGTAAAGTACAATTTAAAAATTACCATAAAGGTTTAGCAGTACCTTTTGTAATTTATGCTGATTTTGAATCAATAATTAAGAAAGTTTTAACTGCTTTACCATCACCCGAATCTTCATTTACTGAACTATATCAAAATCATATAGATTGTGGTTACGGTTATAAAGTTGTTTGTTGTTATAACGATAAATATACTAAACCAACTAAGATTTACAGATGTCCTAATGCAGTTTATAAGTTTATTGAAAAAATGCTTGAGGAAGTATTTAATGAGCACTTTAACAAAGGATTAAGAATGTTTAAAAAAGACGAGATTGAATTTAAAAAACAAAAGTTTTGTCATATCTGTGAAAAAGAATATATAGAAGGCGGAGTGACAGTAAGAGATGGAAAACAAAGTTTTCCGAATGGACCGAAGGTCCGTCATCACTGTCATATAACAGGAAAATTCAGAGGAAGTGCTCACTCAGAATGTAATATTAATTTTAGACTAACACATAAAATTCCTGTTATTTTTCATAATTTAAGAGGTTATGACGGCCATTTTATTATGCAACAAATAGGGAAATTAAAAAAAAAAAAATGTTATTCCTAACAATATGGAAAGATACATGGCATTTATGATTTCCGACTTGGTCTTTATTGATTCATTCCAATTTATGTCTCAATCATTGGATAAGTTAGTAAAAAATATTCCAGAATTTAAATACACTTCAATTGAATTTAATTGTAAAAGTGTTGAATCATTAAAAACAAAAGGTGTTTATCCATATGATTACATGGACTCATTTAAAACATTCAAAGAAACAAAATTACCTCCTAAAATAGAGTTTTATTCTATTTTAAACGAAACATATATATCTGACAACGAATATGAACATGCTAAAATGTTTGGAATAAATTTAAAATTAAAACAATGGGAGCATATCATGATTTATATTTAAAACTGACGTATTACTTTTAGCTGATGTATTCAAAAATTTTAGAAAACTATGTTTGGAATATTATAAACTTGACCCTTGTCATTATTTTAGTAGTCCTGGTTTAGCTTGGGATGCAATGTTAAAAATGACCGGAATAAATCTGGATTTAATAACTGATATTGTTATGTATCTTTTTATTGATAAAAGGACTGAGAGTAGAATAAGTTATATTTCAAACAGATACAGTATAAGCAAACATAAAATATATTAAGATTATGAATACCTAATTAGAATCTAAATACATTATGTACCTCGACGCCAAGAACTTTATGTTGGGCTAATGTGTCAACCTTTGCCCTCTGGAACTTTAAATTTATATCCGAAAAACAATACAAGAAATTAATTGCAAAAGGAAACTAAATTTCACTGCGAAAAAAGGGTCAATATATACGGGAGTGTAAGGTCCCCGTATATATTCGAAATACGGGAGTACTACGGGAAGTATATTACAAGATACGACCTAATATGCGATCCCGTATTCGGATACATCGATATACGAAGGTCCGTATATTTGTCAATGCATATACGGAATCCCCGTAAGACGCCGAATAAACCTAAATGTTATATTTCCCGTTATATATGCAATATACGAACTTTAAAAAAAAATCCCTAGAAAATGGTGTTTATTCGAGTCCTTGCCTTTACATAAGTTTCATTTTCATGTGGATTCGAAGGGACCTAGAGACTTTTTTTTCCCGTAATACTTTCCGTATTTTTAGAATATACGAACCCGTAAATACAGCCTGATATTCCGAATATACGTATATACGGATCCCGTATTTTTGTCATATACGGACTGTGAGATTACATCTCATAAAGCGGGGCATAACGGACTGTATTTTTCTAAATACGGGCTTCGATTTTTTCCTATAAGCGTGATATACGTAGTATCGGATCCCGTATTATTTGTCATAATACGGACTGTGATTGCATCTAATACACGGGCATATACGGACTTGTATTTTCTAATATACGGCCTTCGGATTTTTCAGTATACGCATGATATACTAAGAATAAAAACGATCCCGTACTTTTGTCATATACGGGGCATATAAGAATCTGTACTTTTTGATAAACGGGATACGGACTAGTCCCCCGTATATGCAAGGTTAGCGCAATATACGGAGTCCCGGAAAAAAAAAAAAAAAAAAAAAAAAAAAAAAAAAAAAAAAAAAAAAAAAACTTGTGTCATATACGGGGGAAATACGAAAAACGACTGTATTTTGTAACTATACGGGCTACGACTAGTCCCGTATATGCATGTAAACGGCAATATACGGATCCCGTACTTGTGTCATATACGAATGGTATTTGCATTGATATACGGGAATATACGAACCTGTAGTTTTTAGATAAACGGGCCAGGTTTTTTTCCCCCGTTTAGCAAGAAGTAATGCAGATATAACAGATTCCATAATTGTGTGTCACATTAGACTGAATTTTGGTTTTCGTATTCGGGAATTCACGGACCAGTATTTTCTAAAGATACATGTATGACCTGACTTTTCCCGTATAGCATGTGTAGTAACAAATCTCGTATTTTTCTTTAATGATGAACTGATTTTGTATATGGGCACACACTGAAAGATGACAAAATGAATGTCGTGAACCTACAGGGATCAGAATACGGTAATGTTAGAAAAAAGCAAGACAAAGACAAGTGTATGAGGAAAAAAAAACATATGGTTATTAACTGGAGACATGTCAGATTAAACTAACAATTTATTCAACTTAATACTTTTTAAATCAGTTTTCAAACGGATATGAAAATTTTCATTTCTAGTCCAAAGAAATAAGCAGAATTAAAATGTGAGAAATCAATAACATCAATCATTCTTAATATTAATATGTTTCATTTCTAATTGAAAAACTAGCAATTCGCAACATTATAATTCTGCGCGGTATTTTGGACACCAACAAAACATTTGAGGTATCACATCCTTTTACAATTGTCTGTACATTGTTTTCGATATTCCACATGAATGCTGATTACCGCTATAGGCCTTTCGATTTGTGCCGTCTTCTATAAAGAGGCAGTACAACACCCCTCCCTAATGTCCGAAGATGTACTTTAAAAAGACGCATGTTGGTCTGTACTGGAACACGATATGTAAACAGGTTACAAATGATGAACGCACAAGGAAATATTCAGTTTCCTGATCGATAATAAGTATAAGCTTTTATCGTTGTTACGAATGTCACTGAGACCGAATGGCTCATCCGGGCGTCCTGTCTGCATCTGTTGATACAAACTAGTAGAAACTCACACATAATATAATTCTCATCGTAAAATAAATAGTCGTCCCGTTTTTCTGATCCAGTAAACAACTCCGTGTCAACCTGGAATAAAAAAAAAGCAGCATTAAAAGTTAACAAAAATGGACACTTGCAATTTATAGATACTGATAATTATAACTATTAAATGATGTGGAAAATTATGACTAATAAAATGACATGTGGGATGACGACATCATTAAGTCCAGAACGCCCATACGTGGACATTTCGGTCAGTGAGTTCTGAAAAGAAATTAGATATCATTAAACGTGCCTGTTGATATTTAATACAAGTTATCTTTGTAGTGTTTATTGCATTTTATGGTTATATTACGTTAAAATCTATCTCCCAAATTATAATAAATATAAAATGCATGGTGTTTTCATAGTGCCGTCACACGTTGTCCGGTCAATCCTCCCACCTCATTTTGATGATTGTCTTCAAACTGGCATACAGTAATAACAAATAACTGGAGAGACATTTTTCTCAGAGAAATTTTACTCTGTCACAACAAACTTCAAAGCACAAAAAGTGCCGGTAATGGAATTCTAAAATAACCTTCCCCCCAGTTTAATTTCCTACCAAAATGTCAAAACTACAGCCACGGTATAATTTAAACCAACGCTAGTGTTTTTAACGTAAACTATGCTAAATAAGTGTTTCCTTTAACCTGTCCCCCATTACGCAATCCTTCGTGTTAGTACTAGTTCAAAAGCACAATAAATCTTTTGTACGTTTGGATAAAATATATCAGAGTACATAACAGCATTCGCGCATACAGAGGTCTAAACCGTGGTTCCCGGGGATTTTGACGAACATCTGACTGATGAGAATGCATAAAAGTCGCGTTAGTTAAGCTTTTTAATATTATTAATAGTTTCAAACATCTCTTTAAACTTGTGAATGAACAATTTCTGAACGATATATTTGCACTCTAAAAACGTTTTAATATTTGGTTAAACAATCTGAAGAGTTTTTCCCAGAATTTCCAATTCTCACGGTCATAATAATATACTTAGACAAGTAAAATATTCATTCATAAATGTCCCATCTCTTTATCATGTTCAAATAAATATAATGCATCTGTAAAATCCTGGATTTAAAATTATCCAAATTCCCATAGATTAACCTTACTATAATATATTAAAAATTCAGGTATCAATATAAATTACAATTATTTCATATTAGAGTTGCCGAATTATTCGATAATAATTATGTAACATGTAGACAAGTCTAATCTTGTGGTAAAATGAAATAAATGTACTAGTATTGAATTGAATGTATTGAAGACGAATTTAGCAGCCATACTCGATTTCCAACCTAATAAATGACCACTTTGTTTCAGAATGATTGGTTTGCACGAGCGTATGTCTATTCGTGCACGAGAACAGGCTGGCTAGAGTAACAGAAAAACGGTAACATGCAAAGATAGACCTTCCCGCGAGTATGTTTTATGTTCTCTACAGTTTTTTTTTTCGGGGGGGGGGGGGGGGGGGGGGGGGAAATATAAAGACCCCCAGCAACAGCATAATATTCCTTAAATCAATAATCCCTTCAATGTAACAGGATATGCTTGACGATAAAATTCACAAATAACATCTATACGGAGTAAAATATTGAAACGAGGTTTCGATTAAAAGAGCACAATTACAGTTCATATCAAGATACCTTTTAAGCTGAAGTTGTCTCACCCACATTATGAAACTTAAAAAGGAATCATTTTAATTCCTATAAAACAATTAAAACATGTCATTATATAGAAAAAAAGATGGTCGCGCGGAAACGAACCCTGGACCTGACAGCGGCAATAAAACGTTTACCACTGTCGTTACCAATTGACCTTACGCCAGATAGCTGTCCACCCTACCTAGTTTTCAGTGGGAACAATTCATGCCTAGCCCGACAAACAAAGGTATCAAAATGGCGACAGCAGAAATAATTTTTGCCGACATTCTAGTGATTTCGGCGTACGCTACCTCATTTCACACGTATTTCTAAAGTGAAAAGACAAGACACAACCGTTAATAAGTCGATGTTCTGTAGCGTTAAGAAACGTCGATTTCGAAATAATACCGGAACGTCATTTAAGATGCTCAATATCATTAGTTCAACATTAGTGCAGATAACGCAAGGGAGGGTTTAGTGTTTTAAAATATAGCGGGCGTTAAATATACAATTTTATCGTAAAAAATAGTTAAATCATCTAATTCTCATAAGTTTCCCGCAACATTATGAGTCTGTCAGTATACGTAGCATAATTAGACACCATTACTATCCATATAACTAAAAAAAAAAATAATGCCGTGCATAAGAAAACCAACATAGTGGGTTTGCGACTCTAGCATGGCTCGAGACCAGCCTGCGAATCCGTGCAGTCTGGTCAGGATCCATGCTGTCGCTTTCAAAAGCCTAATTGGGAATTAGAAAAACTGTTAGCGAACCGCATGGATCCTGAGCAGACTGCACTGATGCGCCGGTTGGTCCATCACACCCATGCTGTCGAAAACTAAGACTATGTTGGTTTTCTCATGGCACGGCTCAATTATTTTTTTTTTCTGTTCTTTGTCGGACGATCTGAGGGCAGTGCCTTTTTTTAGTATCGTTTAAAACATTGCGATATTTCTTAAATTATTTTAACCCCAAGATTGCATACAGTAACACAAAAAAATAAGAAAATTAATTGTGTCAAGGAGTGTTTAAATCCACCCTTTAAATTCATTGTATATTACAAATCTTGCCAGGGGATAAGAAATATCCGGTCCAATGTTGTTTCAAGCTAGGTCATAAAAATATGTAACCCACTTACTTACAAGTGATAGGTACTTTAAATTTTAATGGTTTCATGGTTAACATGTTAAGTACATCATTTTGCGCTCCTGCTGAAAAAAAAAGACGTTTTTTGGATCAATATTTGAAGATTTACAGCTGTTAAAATGGAGTAAAACAGAACTGAAAAAATAACCAGTCAAACGGAAATATCGTCAACTTTAATTTATTAAAATGTCAAAAAGGTCCGTTGAAAATCGATTTTAAAATAACACCTAAGCTTAGGCAATTTACTTATTTGTTTGTACAAGTATGGACCCTGAAAGAAAATGTTTGTTTTAAAATGTATAATATGAAACGATTTTTAAAAATGTTAGACACCATATCATTTTACTAACAAAATTACTTTTATTTGACAATAAATAAAATATTATATCATATTCGACTTGTTTCCGCATTTCACTTTAATATTTAATTTAAACTTCATTCAAGTACATCGTTTTTAGTAAAACCGTTTTGCCGTAAATGCATCAGATAAAAAATTATAATGACCAGAAAGCTATTCGTTATCGTTTCACCCCACCCCCCACTCCCCGTGTTACAACAAAAACACTACAGTACGGAAATCGACAAATGGATTAATTGTTCCCCGCTAAAGAACGGTTTAAAGATGTTTACTAACAATGGTAATGCAAAAGATCTATAGTATGTATGTATTTAAAGGTCACTAAAAATTCTTATAACATTCAGATTAATAAACAAAAAATCTTTAACCCAAATTAAATAATAATATATAAAACCCAACCGTTTATATTTAAATAAAACTTTTAAAAAAAAATACGCATCAACAACCCTTACATAGACTTACAAAGTCAGTAGAGATAACATCATATGTAATAGTATAAAATTCTTCATACTACTTACACTGATATTTTTCGCAGAGAAAAACTTTTCTCTCTAGACAGAGGAAAGAGATGTTGTAATTTTATTTGCAAAAGTGTCATATAAGAAAAAAAGCGTTAAATTGGTCAGATTACCGGCACCCATTTTCGAAAAATAAAAAGAATTGTAATTATTAACTTTATAAATGCTTTTCCGAAATTCCAGCTTTAATCGAAGATGAAAGAACGTGCCGGGCCCTCGCCTTATTCCATTTCTAAAGCTAGGCCTTCGGCTACCAACTTCATACGAAATAAAACTTGCTATCTGGAGTTGTTTTTGTCCTTTCAACTTTAATATCTCGTTTAAAACCCCAATGGTATATAACAATTGAATTTTGCACGATAGTATATTTTTATATCAAACACTTGCAACATCAAAATTTGAGACTGACAATCTTGTAGACATCGGATGAAAGAAAGAATGAAATTAATAGTATTTTAAATGATTATTTTGTGAAGAAATGATCAATCGAATGAATGAACTATTTAACGGCTATTCTGATTCTATTTTAAAAATAAGATTACAACATTAAACTGACTTTTTTGACGCATTCTGAATTTGTTAAAGCAATAAAACAACCCATGTTTCCGATTAATTGAAATAAATTCATGTCTGGTTTTTAGTCCACAAAAAAAATCTGTTTATTAAAAATTAAACCATATAAATCAAATAAGTACTTACTACCGAGAACTTCCTTTCACTCTTGAAATATTGCAAAATGCAGATTATGCGCGTGCGGTCACTTGAGCCAGAGTTATCGCTTCAGATAAGAACGCGCGAAGCGTGACGAAGCGTGTTCCCCCAACTGATGGATTATCTAAAATCTATGCTTTAAAGATCCCAATTAATTTGCGCTAATTTTTTGTGTTAATTGGCATTCATACGAGTTTCTGATATTGTCAATTTGCGGGGTAGAAAAATGATAGAAATTGTCAGATGAATTACCAGGCTTAGGGTACATGGGCTATCTATCTGATTTATGCCGAACAATTATTATCAATTAATGTTCAGTAAAAACTGTGTCGGCAGAAAATATATGTAACATTTATTTTCGTGGAGATGGGTAAATCAGTGTAAATGCTTATATCATTTGATTTAAATGAAAGAACACTCATTAATCTTTTGCCAAAAGTAATTTCGAGCGTTTTCGTTAATTTTTAAAGCAATATTTGTATTTTATTAAACAGTCAATCAGTGTCAACGGGGCCATCCACTGTTAACCACGTTATCATTGCTTTAAAAGTAAAGTAATGTGAAGTTATTCGCTACCTATTTTATCTTTATAAATTTTATTTTTCTCTTAAAGTATTTTAATTTTTAGTACGCATGTGACTGGTAATGTGTCTTTCTTTTAGTCTAGAATATTTTAAATACTTGACTTATTTACAACGGGTGAATATGAAAATTTTTAATAAAATGGACATAAATATCACGGTGAGCGTTTGAACAAATAAGTGGAAAGTTGCAAAATAAATTTAGGGGGAAAAGGTATGGCCAAAACTTCGAACCCACTAACCCTGATATTGGCAGCTAAAACGCTTGCCGCCCAGGTACCTGCACATCGATAGTAAAATATCAACAGAATTATATAAGTAAAATTTGTATCGCTATTTATGTTTGGACATTGAAAATGAATTTATGGAAATATACGAAATATTGCACAAGTGCTAGGTCAATACCTAAAGGACCCACACATCCACGAGAAATAAATAGTCTGCCACAGTGTAATACTACATGTAATAAGGGGACATGGGAAACATTTTATTTTATATCACTGCACACGTGTTAGCACCCCATTCGCACATGTTAGATACCACTGCGAAATGTGTTGATTAACACGTGCGCACGTAATAACTTATCATAGCTACACACGTTCGCAATGTGATAGCTATCACGTCGCAGTTTTGTTAGCTGACACGTGCGAACGTGAAATGTTTACCAACGAAACTAATCGAGATATCAGCCTTCTTCAAAAACCAAATACACTTTACTTCTTAAATTTCAGCCTAACTAAAATTAACACTCTTCCTTATGAAAGACATCCATTTCGAAAAATTGCAGATCTTTCCACGCTTTTTCATTGATCAGCTAACACGTGCGCACGTGGTTAGTTTAATCACATGGCACATGGTAGTATAACGAGCTGTCACTTGCGCACGTGAATAGGTAGCACATACGCCCACGTGGAGCTAACACGTGTCGCACAGAAAAAATAAAATATTCCTATGTCCTTCGTCTATGCCACCGTACTATATACATAGAACATCTGCAGAATTTCTTTTTCGAAACAAAATCAACCGGATATGAAAATATTTTTCGCTTTAATGATTTATAATTAAGTAACAGTTAAAGTGAATATTGAACAAAAAGGCTATAAAATACATATTTTTAGCTCTTTAGAATTATATTAAACTGAAAGACTTCGGTAGATATATGTGCTTTCTTTATTACAAAAAATGGCTATGTTATCTACATGTGGTTTTGAAAGATTCGACCAACCTTGGAGTGGTTTCCGTGGTCGAGTGGTTTAGATCGATGACTCAAACCAGTTTCCCATAATACCGATGCGGTACAAGCCTCACTTCAGGTATTCAAATTCTCCATGTGAGGAAGACATCAAGCAGTGCTCGCTCGTCCACGGATAAAAATAATGCACGTTAAAGGGCACTGGGGTAAATCCTCCACCCAGAAAACGGAAAGTCGCTAAAAGGACCAATAAGTGGGTGTCAGGCGCACAACGTTAATCTCAACAAAAACACAAAAAAAACGACCTCTACTCGGTCCGGTAGCAGAACGATACAGAATTAAACGAACGAAAGGCGTTGTTCGAATCTTTGGACGGCAGACACATGATATCGAGTATATTCGTCTGTAAAAATTATTAGAATGATTTCATAAGTAAAGTAATCAATACATGTCTTATATACATTTTCAGTTCAGGAACAAAAATATAAATGGAATAGTTCCCCTCTTTTTTCTATAAATATTTGCATTGTAGGCATCCCAAATGCGTTGGAAAATGGTTGTCAGAAAAAGAGTTAAATTTATGCTGCATTAGATTTTTACAATGGCGAATGATCCGACGGATGTATTTATCACTCACAAATAAATAGGGATGACTTGATTAATCCCATTTTCTTTTTTCTCAATCGCTACATTTAGATTAAATGTTAAATAAAATCGGGAACGCGCTAGATGAAATGATGGATCAGTTCATGTTTGATTTTAAATTTATACCTGTTTTGGTTCCGTGAATGCTTTTTTCAGTTCATGTCCATATTAGTATTAAACATTTTCTTTCTTTCATATAGGCATTCATTCTAACAAACACGTACAAGTTCGAAACATGCAAAACGTTTGAACTTTGAAATGGCCGGAGAAAAAATTTCACTACACTATTGAATTTGCATCCCGTATTTTTTCACATATATAAATTAATTAAACCCCGTATTTTTTCCGGCATAACGGGAAATATACGGAGTTTGTATACCAAGCATATGCGGACATATAAGTCCCGTATTTTCGAAAATATACAAATTATTTAAATCCGTATTTCCGGCATAACGGGAAATATAACGGAGTTTGTATACAAGAATATCCGGGAAATTTAATCCCTGTATTTTTTCAAAATATACAAACTATAAAATATCCGTATATCAAGAATATACGGGAAATATAACGAGTGTGGTATACAAAGAATAAACGGGAAATATAAGTCCCCGTATTTTTAAAATAACAAATTATTTAAATCTCCGTATTTCTGGCATAACGGGAAATATACGGAGTGTAACAAACCAAGCATATACGGGACATAAACGAGACGTATTTTCGAGAATTATACAAATTATTTAAATCCCGTATTTCCGGCATATACGGAAATATACAGAGTTTGTAATACGAAGAATATACGAGAAATTTAATCCCTGTATTTTTCGAAATATACAAACTATACATATCCCGTATATCCCGAATATACAGGAAATATACGGGGTTGTATATGAAACATATATCGGGACATATACGTCCCGTATTTTCGAAATATACAAATTATTTAAATCCCGTATTCCGACATATACGGGAAATTATACGGAGTTGTATACAAGGAATATACGGAAAATTTAATCCCTGTATTTTTCGAAATATACAAACTATACATATCTCGTATATCCAGAATATACGGGAAATATACGGGGTTGTATATGAAACATATACGGGAAATATACGTCCCGTATTTTCGTAATATACGGATTTATGCATTCCCGTACACCTGACATATACGGGAATATACGGTGTTGTATACGATCAGAATGACTCTTTTGAGAATTTCCCGTATTTCAATAATATACGGGGTATCGTATACTTAGAATTCCGTATTTCATAGTATACGGAAATCCGTATTTTATTAGTATACGGACTTTTAAATATACAAGCCCCGTACACGCCCGTAGTTTAGTTTTCCCGTATTTCTTCCTGTATACGGGTAATGTACGGGATCCCGTACACTCCCGTATATTAACTCTTTTTTCGCAGTGTTTATAGTTAAATGTGATCCTGAATATCCAAAAGAATTACATACTGTACATAATGATTATCCTTTGGCTCCTGAAAAAAATCAAAATACCAGACGAATGGCTTTCAAATTATAGTAAAAGTATTAAAAAAGAATTTTAAAATAGGAAAAAGTAATGTAAAAAAATGAGTTCCAACTTTAATAAAAAACAAAATCATCTTGTTCATTTTAAAAACCTTGAACTATATACACAATTAGGGTTGAAAGTAACAAAAATACACAAAATATTAACTGTTGACGAAAGTCCTTGGTTAAAAAAAATATATTGATTTTAATACTCAAAAAAGATCTAAAGCAAAAAAATCATTTGAAAATGACTTTTTTAAGTTAATGAACAACTCTGTATTCGGTGAGACGATGAAGAATTTACACAAAAGAATCAATATTAAATTAACTCATGATGAAAACCTTTTATTAAAATACATAGCCAAACCTTCATTTGTTAGTTCAACGATGTTTAACAAGAATTTGTTTGGTATTCATAGAATAAAAGAAAGTTTGTTATTAAACAGGCCTTGTTATGTTGGAATGTGCATTCTAGATTTATCAAAATATTTAATATATGATTTTCATTATAAATACATTAAGGAAAAGTATAAAAACTCAGCAAAGCTTTTATTCACTGACACTGATTCATTATGTTATGAAATAAATACTGAAGATGCATATGAGGATTTTTATAAGGACAAAGATTTATTTGATAATAGTGATTATAACCCAAATTCAAAATTTTATTTCGACAATAATAAAAAAGTAATTGGAAAATTTAAAGATGAAGCTGCCGGTGTAATGAAGTATTTCGACCCCCATAGAATATTTATTATATTCATTCATTATTCTATAGAAAATGTGACTCCTTTCCTGTAAAATATTGACTCCCCTTATAAAAAAACTGACTCCCTTTGAAAACTCTATAGAATAACGACCCCCGGTCATTATTCTATAGAAAAACTGACCCCTCCAAGTAAAATACTGACTCCCTAAAGATGACTCCCTTCGAATCTCATAGAATAACGACCCCGGTTATTATTCTATAGAAAAAGTGACTCCTTCCATGTAAAATACTCACTGCCGAAATTATTACATTCGAACTCTCATACAATATCGATTCCCGGACATTATTTCATTTAAACAAATTACTCTTTCCGTGTAAAACACCGGCTCCTAAAAAGACTCGACGATAATATCTATTAAAAAGTGATCCCGACCAAACCTAACGGACAATTTTACTAGACCTACAACTCTAATACACTTAATTGCCAATAGTTAACATTTTGATTGTGGTACTACTATTGGTGCCGCTACTTCTATTGCTATTACTACATGTACTTCTTCTTCTTTTACTACTACTTCTACTACTACTACTACTACTTCTACTACTACTACTACAAGGGCTACTACTGATACTACTATACCTGCTTCCACTAATACGTCTTGTACATCTACCTCTTCTTCTCCTGCTGCTTTGTTGCTGTCACTTATTCCTCTGCTGCTGCTGCTGCTGCTACTGCAACTGCCACTAACACTGCCACTACTACTACTACTACTGCTTTCTATTGTTGCCGCTACCGTACTTTACTGCCACTGCTAAGTATTGCAACTTCTATTAATACTATATTCTATGCTAGCAGTTTCTTGTGCAGTTTTCTTCTGAAGAATTACTTCATACCGAAGTTTACAAGGATTATTGACACTGGTGTGTTTTGTGAACGTATTGTGGATTGTTATTTACCTGAAAAAAAAAATGTATACACCAAGATACAGCGTCTAGAAATAGAATCCCTTTTCCCGTTGCGGAATGCTCTGATTTCTGTGTCAAGTGATGGTATCTGGGGCTAATGGTCAAACGGAAGGACGGACGGACGGACGGACGGACAAGGGCAAATCTATATGCCCCCTCCCCCGAGTGGGGGCATAAAATGCAGCAATTAGGCCTTAGATACATGAGTTATCACTAAATTTGACCAAATGACCGGGGGTCGTTTTTTATGGGAGTCAATATTCTTCGTGAGGTTCAGTTTTCTTCACGTGGGGGAGTCGTAGTACTATGATCTGGAGGTCATAATACTATGACCGGGGGGTCATTATTCTATGGGGGTCGGAATACTTCATTACACCGGCATTCCCATTGTTGAATTTGTCGGATTAAGATGTAAAATGTATTCATATTTATTACAAAATGAAGTTAATGTTAAAAAATGTAAAGGAATTAAAACACATGTTGTAAAGAAAACAAAAGTTCATAAAAATTACAAAGATACTTTGTTTAATTCAACCCAAAGTAATCACACCTTTAAAGTTATTCGTTCTAATAAACACAATCTTTCCAGTTATGTTATAAATAAAACATCTGTATCATGTTATGACGATAAAAGATATATTCTTGATAATGGTATTGATACATTAGGTTATTTTTAAATTACAGAACCATAAATTGTTAACTGAAAAATTTTAACGTTTAAAGAGTTAATATAAATAACATCATTCATTTTAAATTCATTAGCATAATTAATAGAAATAGATTCTTTTTTTTCTGTTATTTTTGGCATTGTAACTTTGAAGAATTATATTTGCTTTGTTTTTTAATTCCAATTTAACTTCTCCTTTATCTAATTTAATTGCATCAATAAGAATAATTAAAATGCAATTAAAATCATTTTTTACATTATTACCATTTTGAACTAAACCAGGACTAGCATTTACAACTTTCCACTGAAACAATGCATTATCGGTATCTTGGGTATAACACGTTAAAAACAATGGAGGTTTTCTTATTATTTGTTTGAGATTCCAGCTCTCAGGGACTGACGTCCATCTTTCTATTTTATTTATTTTTTCATTTATATTATTGAATATTCCCATTGTATAAAAACACAGTAACTAATTAATTAACTAGATAGAATATGATATAACTTCCTGGTTCTATAGTATAATTAACAGTTTTGTTTATGTCTAAATTTGGAAAAATAAAAAGCGTTGTTCTTTTACTTAATTTCATTTTGATTTTTTCTTGTAAAAATTTGTCGTATCTTTAACCTCAGGTAAAATATTCTCCTGTCCTCTTGTGCGATCGCTCATCGAAGAAAAATAAAAATGATCAATTTTTGTATCAAAAAAATCAATGAAGATATTAATTTCGATTATATAATCCCCATCTTGTTCAATTACAATTTTTTTTTCACTTTCTGGGGGCTTTCTTGGATATGGATTTTTTATATTAAAACTCTTATAATCTGTAATCTTGCTAGCTCTCAATCCAAACAAAGCAAAAAGTTTAAAGTTTCTATTATTTTTTGACCTAATTGTTTATCTTCAACATGATATTTCAAAGTCATATAATTCTTTACATGTAGTTGTCTGCTGTTGTAATATTCAAAAAGAAACACTTCACGTCTTACTTTTTCTAGTTCTTCTTCTATTTTCATGCTTTTCTTTTTATGTTTAAGAATTAATTGCTTCAGTATTAGCAGTAATTAACTCTCCTTGTTTAACTGATTTTTCAACTACAAAGTCCAATTCATTTTTATTATTTTCAATTTTAGTATTGGCTTTATTAATATCTTTTTCTAATAAACCTGTAAGATTACTTAAGTCTGCGTACTGTAAATTGTGACGTACATCGGTAATACTTATCCATTCTCGAAGTTGTTTTTTAAGTCATCTAATGCTGTGTCATGGTCATCACCTCTTTGTGACGCTGCCTTTTCCAGTTCAGATTTATATTCTGCAAATTTACTTCAAAATGTATCGAATAAATCTTGATTCTTTTTTTACCATTTCAGTATTTAGTTTATTTATTTATGTTTTGATTTCTAACTGATACATATTTTGTAACTTTTTTCCGCTTCAATAATCTTGTCTTTTAGTTCTTCGTGTTTAATCATACTATCTTTTAATTCATGAACTTGAGTGTATAAGTTTTCAAAATTTCTTCTAAATACTTCTTTTATGTTGTCATCTGTCAAATCAGATTTCTCTTTAGGTTCTTTAATAAAATCAACCATAGCTTTCATTTTTTCTTCAATTTCACCTTGTAATTGAACTACTAATAACGAATTGTTTTTAAAATCTTTTTTTCATTCTTCAATATTCGTTACTTCTGCTTCTAGTGTCTGTTTTATACTTTTGATATCTTCAAGATTATAGTCATCTATTACACTGAACTTTTTTATACATAAACCGTCTTGAAGTTTATCTGGATTTCCTAGGTTGATTATTTCATTACCTCCCATATCCAATGCTCTGTTCATTGTGTTATCAAGTTTCTCATTAAGGAAGGAGTGATGTCCCTTGGTGAGACGTTCAAATTTTGGAGATCTTAAGAAAATCGGAAATGTTTCCTTCTTGGGAAATACTGAAAAAGTGATTTCTGGATTATTTTGGACTATTACATTCGCTTTATATGGTAAATATATTTACTATGAAAAACAAATAAATTGACGATGTTTAACATGTGATATTATAAAGCAATGTTATGAAGAGGTCAAATCTGGGAGCGCCATATTTAAAATCTTATTTTAGTGAACAGTTATCAAATACAATGATATAATGATATCATAACAGATATTCCGTGCAAGGATCAGACATAAGTACCGTTAATCCTTATTACGAGATACAACAGAGATACGCTATTATACTAAATAATGGCAGAAAAGTATGCAGTGAAAGACAGTGACAAAAAAGACCACGCAGTGAGTTAAGCAGTGTAAGTGAACTGGATACAAGCGCAGATATAACTCCTAGAAAGAATCCAAAAAGGAAACAAAATAAAAACCAAGAAGACCCCATGCAAGATATAAGATCACAATTACACCAAATAAATTCAAAACTCGAAAATGTAATGACAAAAGATGATGGCACTCTGAGAACAATGATAAAAGAAATGATAACACAAATGAAAAACGAACTTCTTAAATCGGTTGAAAAAAGAATTGAAATACTCGAATCAAAAATCTTTGATAGGGATGTAGAAAATGAGGCACTAAAAAACCAAGGTCGATAAATTAAACAAAACAATAGACAAAGAGTCCTATGAGAATGAAAAATTAAATCAGATCTGAGAAAAAGTGAGGTAAAAACAGACGAATTCTTGAACGACATTGAGCAGCATGATAGGCTACATAATGTAAGAATTAACGGCATTGCGGAAAAAACATACCCGGCAAATCCCTCAGTTACAGAATTGAGAGATGATGAAATGCAAACATATGGGGCCACAGCAGACACAAACCAAAAACACCGTCTGCATGGAAAACATATAATAGCGCCAAACTACTAGAAAATGCTAATAAAAGTGAAAACAGATTACCAGGAAATGCTGACCAAACAACAGATATCATTATAAAAACTCTGAACAGGCATATAAAGGATTTAAACCTAAAACGAGAAGACATAGATATCAGTCATCGGTTGGGAAAAAGCGGCGGAAATAAACCAAGACAGATAAGCTGCTGATTTACATCAAGATTGGTCAAAGATAAACTCATGAGGCATAAAAAACTCTTGCCGAAACCCATTTATGTATCTAAAGATCTAACACGCACAAACTACCAAGTGTTAATGTGCATTAAACATAAAATGCCAGACGAGGTAGACAAATGCTGGGTGCGAGACGGGAACCTATATTTTAAAAACAAAATGGGGCACGTGCATCGAGTAGAAAACAGAGAATATGACCACTGGCTGAATCTACCTTGACCAAAAAGTGATACAAACTTATAATGTAACACCTATATCAAATACCAGAAGTGCAAATATTATATATTATATGTATTAAGTATGATGCTAGAACACATTTATGAGAAAGATTAACAACATATTCACGAGTACATTATCGGAAGCCGATTAAGCTTTTTTTTTAATTTTAAAGACGTCTTTTTTTTCTAAAATATCAAAATAAGAATTAAATTATATTGCATGTTTTTTTTAGATATCTGAAAATAGGTCAATCCTCTTTTTGGCAAAAACCCAGCCATGCATATTTACCTCTACCCGCGATCTCTAACTTTTCACGAAATGTGCATGCTTTTCAATATACAAACCAATGAGTACATTAACCGGTGCAAATCACTTCTTAGTGTACTTTAAATACAAGGTTAAGAATGAAAATTATTTCCTTGCAGATGTAAATAAAAAATATGAATTATTGAAATATCAGTGGCTAATTAAATATGTGCACGAACACATACAGTTATGTGGATACATGTTTATGATGTTATATGTATGTATATGTGTAAATAGATATGTGTGTGAAAATACGTGTATGTAGATATGTTATAACCTATACATGTGATATTTTTATGATGATGAAATGTAATCTATATATGTGATTGTGTTTTAGTACTTAGATGTAATGGCTCTCTTTATTTCGTTTTGAAAGAGAGTCAAAAGGTTTAAGAAATAAAACAAATAACTATTATAAATTATACTTATATGATAAAAGATATGAAAGTCGCCTTTAAAAATTACAACTTCAAGCAACACGAATTAGACTCTCTTTAGTTAATCTGTAGGCTTGATTATATAAATTTCAGCAACTGTTTGTTGAATGGCCTAGATC
>NW_026461904.1:0-81209 GCF_021730395.1 Mercenaria mercenaria
CCTTATTAATTTTCGTTTCGAAAAAGGACCAGGTTTTTCTTCATCCCGTTTTATTTCCCTTAAGAATGGAGAGAACAGGGAATTATCTGAACTCAGAATATGGTTTTTAAATGAGAGACGGGTGTCGCGACTTCGAACCGCGGGCGGGCCCTATGTTCTCCTCGACTATTTGATGAACGACATTGTGTCTGATATCAGTTGTCCCATAGTCTAAATAATGAGACCTTGGGTAGACCGATTTTACATTTTGATATTTTACGTTGTCTACCTAGAGGCGGATATCGACAAGTCAAAATTCAACTTTCGAGTACAATTATTTGTACTAAGTAGTCCCACACCTCTGGCCGTTGTAATGAAGTATTTCGACCCCCATGAATGATGACCCCCCGGTCATTATTCTATAGAAAAAGTGACTACCGGTCATAGTATTATGACCTCCAGATCATAGTACTATGACTCCCCCACGTGAAGTAAACTGAACCTCACGAAGAATATTGACCCCATAAGAAAACGACCCCCGGTCTTTTGGTCAAATTTAGTGATACCTCATGTATCTAAGGCCTAATTGCTGCATTTTATGCTCCCACTCGGGGAAGGGGGCATATAGATTTGTCCTTGTACGTCCGTCATTCCGTTTGACCATTAACCCCAGATACCATCACTTGACACAGAGATCAGAGCATTCCGCAACGGGAAAAGGGATTCTATTTCTAGAAGCTGTATCTTGGTGTATACATTTTTTTTCAGGAAAATAACAATTCACAAAACGTTCACAAAACACACCAGTGTCAATAATCCCTGCAAACTTCGGTATGAAGTAATTCTTCAGAAGAAAATTTCACAAGAAACTGCTAGCAAAGAACTTAGTATTAATAGAAGTTGCAATACTAAGCAGTGGCAGTAAAGTACGGTAGCGGCAACAATAGAAAGTAGTAGTAGTAGTAGTAGTAGTAGTAGTAGTAGTAGTAGTAGTAGTAGTGGTAGTGGTAGTGGTAGTGGCAGTGGCAGTGGCAGTGGCAGTGGTAGTGGCACTTGCAGTAGTATCAGCAGCAGCAGCAGCAGAGGAATACTTGACAGCAACAACAGCAGCAGGAGAAGAAGAGGTAGATGTACAAGACGTATTAGTGGAAGCAGTAGTAGCGGTTGTAGTAGTTGAAGTAGTAGTAGTAGTAGTAGTAGTAGTAGTAGTAGTAGTAGTAGAAGTAAATGTAGTAACATCACGGGTATGAAACGTTGCCTTCGTCACAAAATGTGCCGCACGAAAATCAAGGCATCGCGCTTCCGACGGCGCAGGCATTGCGCAGGATGTTTACAAAAATAACGAGCACGGCGAGTAAAATTGAATGTTTTTGCTTATTGTCTTGTTACAGTAAACACTTTTTAGAAATCGGGGAATGCAGCGGGATGTAGTTATGTCTTGCCGACAAATCCATGCCCAGTTTGTGAAGAAACGTGTAATATTGTTATTTTGCGCGTGTTTTTCATCGGATAAGTAACGTGAAACTTACTAAAGCAGTGAATATTCCGAGTCATTTCACATCCTGCAGAAAAATGAATGATGCATTTCTATAGTATATTATAAAAAGACTTGATATCTGATCGATTGAGATAAAATGCATGTCAAGGAAAAGGCATATCCCCTCGTTTTACCGACTTTACAGTCCAGTGCCGCAGGCATCTTGATGGTGCCGCAGGCATCGCGAGGGGCGCAGTCATCTTGAATACTTTTGTAGTTAGTAGTACGTATAATTTCGACCACCTAACATGTATTAAAGTACAATAAAAAACAATAACAATGTTGTTCCTCCAGTTATTGTGTAAGACAAAATTTTCTGAACCCGAACTTTGTAATAATAATAGCTATTTTAAGAAGTTTGCAATATTTTTCCTCGCTGTTTTGGGGGATGGGACCAGATCCCTTCCAGTTGAGAAAGTCACGTAGATCCAGTAAAATTGTCCATTAGGTTTGGTGGGGATCACTTTTTAATAGATTATATTCGAAAGTCTTTTTAGGAGCCGGTGTTTTACACGGAAAGAGTAACTTTTTTAAATTGAAAATGTCCCGGAATCGATATTGTATGAGAGTTCGAATGTAGTATTTTCGACAGTGAGTATTTTGCAAGGAAGGAGCACTTTTTCTATAGAATAATAACCGGAGTTGTTATTTCTATGAGATTCGAAGGGAGTCATCATTAGGGAGTCAGTATTTTACTTGGAAGGGTCAGTTTTTCTGTAGAATAATGACCGGGAGCATTATTTTATGGGGGTCGAATACTTCATTAGACCGTTACTTAATATAAAGATTAAAGGTTTGTACTGGTACAGACTCCATGAACACTGGTTAGGTTAACTGCCCGACGTTACCTGTCTGAAATATTGCTGGAAAACGGCGTTAAATCCCAAACAAACCATCGAACTGAAATCCTGGCTACTGGTCAGAAGGAGTCTAAGGCAGACCAGGTTTAGGCCGGTTTTTCAGACCGATACCTAGTAATGGGTCTCGTAGATATTAAGGTAGGTTTTAAATTTGACACCTGTTAAGACTTAAGAAGTTACAAAATGAATTATGAAAGTTATGTAGAGTCTACGAATTATTCTACCGTGTAAAAAAACATCAAAAACGTTCAGACTCGTGTTGTGTGTTTGTGTTACGCGACAGAGCTTATGTTAATTTCAAATGTCTTGCCGACTCAAAATAAATCTTATCTTATATTATCTTATCTTACTATTTTAATGACCTGTCAAAACATCGACCCGGCTTCATTATATTCTGTTCGAGCCTATGTAAGAATAACACGAAAGCCGGTAACATGTTTTGACAGATCAATTAAAATGCACAACTATAAACTTTGGTTGCTTGTTTAAAAACCATTTATTATGTTAAAATTATTTTTCCGGCTGTGCAGTTACGGCTTCATCGTCGTCGTATTCATTATCCTCATCGTCGTCATCATCTTTTTAGCATCATCATATTCATCATATGACAAAAGTAATTATAATGATTATCTTTTTATACTCCTCCATGTTTATTCTGATTTTGAGTGCAGAGCCATGAATTTATATCAAGTTTGTTGCATGACGATCGTAATTCCTTTATCAGATATACAATACATGAATAATTAGTATATATATATATTTTTTAATCATTAATGCTATAGGACACAGATATTGTCTATTGCCTTAATTATTGACCCGGCACTAATAATATTTCCGGGGTTTTCTCTGTTTTACGGAAAATTTTTGTCCTAAAATAAAACCGATATGGTAGCTAGCTGTTCGACTGTGCAACGCACGTTACAACGTCAGGCCATTTTTATCACCGCCGATGAAATCGGAAGAGGGGTATTGAAATGGCGTTGTCAGTCCGTCCGTCAGTTCGTCCGTACGCAGCCATTTCTCAGTAACTACCTGGTAGAATTTTAAGAAACTTGAAAAAAAAAAACATGAACTAACAATTTCCGTAAAGTTACTGCCCTTGATTTAATGAAAAATGTCAGACCGCAACCATTTCTCAGTAACTAGCAACTGACAGAATTTCATCAAACTTGAAGTAAACATGAGCCAACATTCTGCAATGACGCATTTTGTTTTTGATTGATCAATTTCTCTTACAGTTATTGTCCTTGGTTTAATGAAAAATACACGTCTGCAGTCATTGCTCAGTATCAAGTTTATAGAATTTCATGAAACTTGAAATAAATATGAACCAACATACTGTGATGATGCTCGTCATTTTCTTTTTTATTGGTCTATTTTCCATAGAGTTATTGCCCTTTAAATGTGTAAAAATCCACAGATTTGTACATAACAAACCAACCAATTGGAAGAAATTCATTAAACTTCTTTGATTCTTCTCAAGAATATTTATTATAAACACGTGACGTTGTGTACCAATACCAGATTGCCACATTGCCTTGGTCAAACCACCTCCCCCTCCCACCCCCCCCGCCCCCCCCCCTCCCATTTTTTAAAACCTTCCATGAGTACTTATCAACATTCAAAGTTGTACCATTTTTTCATCTCACTCCTCCACCCGCTGAGGTATACAACAATCTGATCAAAGCTGCACGAGAAAACGGAAATATAAATTAGTGTATCGGAAAGTTTAAGCTGATCAAATGTCAGTATCATCACACAACTATTTTACTGGTCTCCTCGGGTTAGTAATTAACCAAAGTGAACACATAAAAACTATTTATTGCTGGTTTTCTTCCCTGTGTAATATTTTCTTTATTTTGAATTAATCAGATTTATAAAATTCCTTGACTACTGGGTTCAATTTCACGCTACGGTGAAGTTTAAGCAAGTTAACAAAACGTTACGTACTTTTCCCACGTTTTCAACCAAGGGCACATTGGTTGCTCGTTAAAATTTATTTGCAGCATTTATTTTACTGTCTGTTGCATTATTACGTATGGCTATTTGTCGTTTTTCAACTGTTTCACAAATACTTAAATAACAAAATTCACTTTGAATGTAGGCCCCATCCACTCCGTCTTGTTGATTGAGAAGTGGCCTGTACTCATCAAAGATGCACCCTACTATTCTGCCCGCAACTTTAAGACTCCAAAACGCACCAGAGGCAACATTTTCATACCTGTATTTCAAAATTCTTCCGAGGGGGAGAGCCTCCTACCCCTCCTCAACATAAGAAGAGCTGTGTCAGAAACCGCTCTGTTACCTCAAATTTTTCATATCAAATGACCTTGACTTTAAAAAGTCACCGCTTGCATGAGAATTCTTCTGAATGTGAGACTAGTTGTCAGAAGAATCCATAGACAACGTAAACATTTTCAAGTATTAGCATATGTAGAAATATTTAAATCCATCCAAAGTGAATGTGAATTTCAAAGCTAGATATTATCTTCAAGTTGTCTTATTTAATAAGTTCAAGGGCGGGAGCGTGGGATCTGTGACAAACTAAACCTAGGCTAAGGCAGAATAACTCCAAAAAAAAGAATACGACAATCTGCATATTAAATTTATCTGTATTACGTCTGACTTAACATATTTAATAGCCGCTGGTTTCTTTTTGCCACGCCGGTATTTGGCAAATTCAGCCCATATTTATACGCGCTTTACAAAAACGAAAATTGCCTTAAATTGTTACATTAACCCACCTATTTTAAAGTTACTATGTTTTGATATGATATCATTACTAGTTTTTTTGTTAATCAGTACGAGAAAATTACATTTGCCATGGCAAAAGCGGTTTTGCCATGGCAAATCGGTCTTTTGCCATGACAAGAAAATTCATGATTTTGCCATAGCAATTTTATTTTTATTTTCTTAAAAGGTGATTTTAACTATTTCCAAACGAATGTATTGGTAGAAATATGCTGTTTCATATCGATAACTCAGTTTTTTTTATTTTGCCATGGCAAAAACTGGCCATGGCAAGATTCTGCCATGGCAAGTAACTGCAAAATTTTACCATGGTAAGTTTGCCTTATAATTTTTTTTTTCAAATATTTTAAAGGAAGTTTGATAATTTTAGTGATTATGAAATACAATACTGGGAGGAAGAGAGAAGATTTTAGATTTCTTGGCACATTAAAATCAGCAAGAACAGAATCTTGCTACATAGATTGTTTCACCATTACTGGGATAAATGCTGACTGATTTTCAGCGGCAAGAAGTAGTTTTTTACTTCCTTGTTTTAATGAATGAAATGTATGAAATCATCAAATGTATGTGTAATATTACATAACAGTGACCGTGTGCCATATATTTTTCTATTTAGAACAATACACATATTACTTAAATTACAGAACATATTTATTATCATAGTATCCTGATATTTGATGTTAAATATGACTCGAGAATTTTAGAAAGGTTTTGGGGATAATCAAAGGGCCCCGCAAAAAATACCCCAAAAAAAAAATGTTTAGGTTTAAATTTTTTTTTTTTTTTAAAATTTTTGATCGGGAAATTTGGACTTAAGCATTTTAATGACAAATAGGAAAAAAGTTTATAAATTTTTCCCCCCCCACATAGTTTGTGCAACGGGGCAAAGGGTTACAAAAAGGGGCCCAAATTTGAAAAACCCCGTAGAAATTTCCACCCCACTGAACCGTGTGCGTAAATTATCACACGGCCCCTTGAACCGGGTCCAGGGTTTATATATTTTTTTTCAAAATCTCCCCAAAATGCTTATTTTTTTTCCAATTTTTTGGAAAAATTTTTTGCAAATTAAATTCTCAAAGATATTTTTTTAAACTTACAAAATTTTTAATTTGATTTTTTTTTCCTAAAATTTAAAATATTTTGGGATTTCAATTTCCCCAAATTTTGGACGTTTTTTTACCGGCTTTTAATGGTGCTTCAAAAAAAAATTCAGAACACAGAAACTTATTTTTTTAAACGAATCAATTGCTTAAAACTTGCTAGGGGGTGTTAAATCTTGGGCAGGGACTGTTTTTTGTGAAAAGCATTTCAAAAAAAAAAAATTTTTACACCTCCGAAAATGCCCTTTTTTTGTCTAAAACTCTACGAAAAACAAGGGCCCGCGGTGTGCAAATAATGAGTTGCTTATTTCAAAACTGTCCTTTTTTTCCCTTCATAAAACTTTTTTTAAATTTTAAAAAACTCAAATTAACTTGCTTGACATACCCAAGGCAAATATCTTTTAAATCGGTGTAATTAAAACCTTTTGGGGGAAAAAAACCCCGTGATTCGCACTTTTTTAATTTTCATCATTCCCCCGCCTGAAGAACAAAAGGGGGAAAGCTGAAAAATTTCGAAAGTAAGTAGATCTGCACTTTTGAAAAAAAAATTTTTGTAGTTTCAAATCTTTCTGATTGACAGCACTTTTTACCCTTTTTTATCTTTTTCCACATTTTAAAGGGAAACTAGAAATTACTAAAAACCCATTTTTAAAAAAACACCTAGTGGCGGATGCCTTAAACTTCTTGAAGTTTTTTCAGCCAAAAGGCCGTCCAGAGGACATAATTTTACTTTTAATTTTTAAGAACGGGTCTAAAAAAGCACGTAATTTGTGATTTATTAGCTGTTTTCAACTACGAAATTCGAAAAAGTGATCCGAATTAATGAACAGGGGAAATGAAAACCCAAAAAATTTTAAAAACGGATCAAATCAAAGGGAACAAGGAGATACGAGATTTTTTTATAGGGAAAACCTGTATGGGCAATCCCCCCCACTTGTTTTTAAACACTCAAAAACCCAAAATATTGGAAGCAGTTTCAGATAAAAATTTCAAGGGCTGCCAATTAAAAATTTCCCCCCCAGAAATTTGCGAGAAAAAAAACCCAAATTTAACAACGGGCCTACGGGGAAAATCGTGATAAAGTGCCTTCCCCCCAAGGGTCAAAACCGAAGGGGAGTTGCCGGGGATCAAACCGGGGGCCTTCCCCTTTTGTAGGACAGCAAAATCCCCAAACCACCAATGCGCCGCCCCATTTTCCTCTTTGGGTTTTTAATTTTAAAATTTAATTAAATGTAATTTTGTTGGCCACTCAACCAGGGTCAGGGGTTTCGAGCCCCGTTGGGGTTTTTCCCCAAGGAATTCTCATATGACCTAGTACTTTTTATTCCAAGAAGCAGCCCTCGAGATGGTTCCAGTAACTTAAAACCCTGTACATTTAAAGCAAAATACTCTTTTTTCATTCCCAACATTTTACCCCTCACCAATATTTCACATCTTGGAGGGAAAACCCTCTTAAACCAAAATATAGGGGAAAAAGTAAAAAAATTTTAATGTAGAACACTCCCAATTTAAAAACCCCATTATTTTTTTCCTGGGGGGGCATAAGGTTTTTTTTTTGGGATTTTTACCCTTTTCAACTGTGAAGACTGAAATTTTTTTTTTTTAAAAATTTCAACTTCTCAGACTTTGATGAATTCAATACCCCAAAAAAGGGTCCCCTTTTGCAACTTTTTATTTTTTAAAAGGGTGTCAGTTTTCTTTTTTTTCTTTAAAAAAAAAATTTAAGTTTAAAAACTTTTTTTTTTCCCGGCCATGAAAAAACCAAAAATTTTTTGGTTTTCGCCCCAAAGGGTTTCCAGACCGTTTGCGCATCGCCAGCCCTGGTCAAAACCCAGCTTTTTCCTAAACATTTCTCAAATTTCCAATAGGCTTTAAAACCGAACAGCAGGGTTTCTTGATCAACTGCGGGAAGCGCGGCCGGCCCTGGAACCATGCTGGCACAAAACCCCAATGTTGGTTTTCCCAGGAAACGGCTCTTTTTCCCTTTAAATTGATTTAAAAACATTTTGATAAAAAAGCACTTTTTTAATTTGACATTTTAAGGACTTTTTTAACTTTCCACAAAGCCAAAATTTGATTCCCCTGTAAACCTTTTTTTGACATTCATTTAATTTACCCATTTTTTTAAAAAGAAACTCTGGACAATTTAAATTCATTTTTTTCTTTTTTCAGAAGAAACCCTTTTTTTCAATTTAAAGAAGGGGAAACAAAATTTTTTTTTCCCCACATTATTAAATGTTCAAATAAAATACTGTGTATTTTAAAAAAAAAAATTCCCTTTCTAAAAAACCCTATTCTTTAATAAAAAATTTTTTGCTGTTTTTTCCCCCAGTGCATCTCTTGAACATAATAAAAAAAGAAAGAATTTTACTGTAAATTTTTTTAAATCTTTGCAGGGCTTTTTGTCATTTTTCTACTCTCAGTGGGCAAGGGAAATTAGAAAAAAAAGATTTAAATGTTTTTGGTTAGGGTTTTAAAGTCACTTATTTTTCATTTAAAGGAAAAAAATCTTTAAAAAGCTTTGGGTGTTTTTTTGTGAAAAAAAAATTAAACAGAAAACCCAATAATGAATGAAAAATTACACGAATGTCAGTATGTGCCCCCTTGAAACGCAATATAACCTTTTTTGAGTTAAAAATTCCCTAAAAAATTTAAAATTTAACGGAACATCTTGAAATTTGGCATTTTTTAAAAACATTCAAATTTAGGAAAAAATGGGTTTTTTAATAAAAATATTTAAATTTATTTTCATTAAGCAAAAATTTTTTCTGGGCAAAGTTTTATTTTCATGTCAGTTTTGTGCAAAAAGGTTTTTTTTAAAAAAACCAAAACCCACAAACTTTTAAATTGAATAATTTTTCAAACCATACACATTAAAACCAATTCTTATCATTTAATTAAAAAAATAACTTTTTAATATATTTCCTTATCATAAAACACGAAACATTTATCACACCATAAATACTCCCTTTGAAATTCACTGAATTTTAAAAAAAAAGGGCCTGAACAATTTTCGATGGGTTTTTTCCCAAGGAAGAAAACCCTTTTTTTTTTAAACCCTTTTTGGATTTTCTCAACACTTTCCCAAATTTTTCCTTGAAATTTGAAGTTTTAAAAACCATATAAAATGGGTGACCACCAAAAGAAATAGGTTTTCAATTTAATGCCCCAAACTTTTTTCTTCATTTTTTTAAAAACCCAAACCCCAAAAAATTGCCCAATCTAAAACTTCCATTTATTTTGACAAAGGGGAATTTTTTTTGGGATAGACTTGTTTTCTGTTTATCAAATAAGCTACTGTATAGCTACTGTGGGAGTAAATAAATTTTCAGGGAATTTCTCACCTTTATAGCAAATCAGTTCTCAACCTTTTAAGGAGTTTTAAAAACTTGATTGAATTTGGGCCCAAAAACACAAAATGATAGGAAAAAAACATTGGGTTTTTTTCAAAATTTTGAAATTTTCACCCAACCCACCCTTGCTGATTTTTTTTATCAAAAAATGTAAAAAAAGCATTCAGGCCTTAGCTTTTAGAAATAAAAAAATTATGTGTATTTTTAACCAAAGAATATCTTTTTTGCTGGAAATTTTAAAAAAACTTTAAAAAAAAACGTTTTTTTAGACAACACTAGGGGAAATTTGCATTTTTTAAAATTAAAACCTTCCCGATCCAAAATCCCTTTTTATCTATTTAAAAAGCAAAAAGAACGCTTTCTTTTAAATTTTTCTAAAAAAATTTAGCAATTTTCATTTTTTTTGGGTTTTTTTTTGCTTCCCTTTTTGATAAAAAGATCATAATCAATTTAATAAAAAAAACTTTTAATTTCTCTTAAATAATTAAAAATTTTATTGTTAAGGGGGTGTCAAAGAAATTTCTTTCCAAAAAGAGGTTTTAAAAATTTAAATGGCCAGGACATTTTCTCAAAATTACTGAGCCAAACCCAAAATTAGTATATTAACTTAAAATTTTTTTTGTTACATTTTTGAAAAGAAAAAAAAAAAAAAACAAACAATGCAAAACACAGGGAAAAAAACCAATTTTTCTGTCTACAGCAAAAAAATTTTTGATTCTCAGACAATAAATTTGGCTACATGTCAAGTCTACAAGGGTTTTTATGGAAACCCAAAAAAAGACTGGGCTAGACAGGGTCTTGTATATTGGGATTAAAAAAGTCCCGGAATTTTAGGCGGGGGGAGGGTCCTTTTTATGGAGATTTTTCCCTTTTTCATTTTTTAAAAAATTCATTAAAAAACCCAAGAAAATCTCCCAAAAAAGCATTTTTGTACAAAATATTAAAGTAAACTTTTAAAAATTGAAAAAATCCCGTAAATTTTTGCCTCTGGGCGACTCAAACCCACTTTTATCAGGGGCAAGAATTTTTAACCAGAGACCTTAAAATACTTGGGCCCCACTCAAAAGGCCCCCCCAACCAAAATAAGAAAAAAAAAAAAAAAAAAAAAAGATTGAACTATACCAAGCCCCCCCATTTAACTTAATAACAATTTGTGGGATCAATTTTTCTTTTAAAAATAACAAAATATTATAAGAACTTTAATTTTATGGTTTTTTTTCAAACATTCAAATCTCTTAAACACAATAAAAAATTTTTTAAGCAGTTTTAAATCTCTTCCCCTTTTTGACCTGATAACAAGTGTAATTAAACTTAAAATTTTGTAAATGAAATGGTTTTTGAATTTTTGATTGCAAATTGGGAAAAAAATGATGAAAAAGAAGAATTTCTTTCATTTTGTCTCTTGGAACCCTCATTTTATTTCTGCACATTGGCAAGTCCCAAGTAAAATAAACCCAAATTAAAAAAAAAATTTAAAAAAATAAACACATTTTAGAAAGATTTTCAAAACTCCCCTTTCAAAACTATTTGGGGGTAAAATTGAAATTTAAAAACAGAATGGTCTGGTTAATAGGCAAATTCCCCTCTTTTTTACTTTAAACAAATTCCCTGTCTTCCCTTTTTTATTCTGTATACTGTTTAAATTTCAAATGGGATTTTTTTTTTTTAAATAATTTTTAAAAAAAGTTCTTACCTTTAAAAGGGATTTTTTAAACTCATCTGAGCAAGAACACATGGGTGCCGGAGGCATGGTCACCCTTTTCCCCGAATGTAATATTTAAAGAAATTCTTTCCAGTTTTTTAAAAAATTTAAAAAACAAATGGGGGCCTTTTTTTGACATTTTAAAAAACTACAAATTATTTTTATGTTTTAAACCTGGGGTTCCCGGGGTAATTGGGCACTTTTTTTCCCTATTGTAAAATTGGGAAAATGTAAAAATGGTTTTGGCAAAACAGAGGGGCCCAAATTTTTAAAACAAAATTTTCATTTAAAATGTCTCCATTTTTGTTCAGCTTATTTCCCTTTTTATTTAGAAAAAAAACAAAAGGGGTGTCCCTAACCTAAATTCCCAACCAAAAATTTCATTTTCTTTAAAATTTAAAATTTTTTTCAGAAGGGGTCTCTGTTATTACTGATACATTTTTTTTAAATGAAAAACATGGTTCCCCGATCATTTTTCCTTGGGGTTTTAAAGTATAAATAGTTACTAACTACAAAATTTTAAAGCTAAATAAAAAAAAACTTTTTATCATTATTTTTAAAATTTTATCACGGGGAAACTTTATATAACTAAAAAATGACCAATTTTATACTTTCCCCTTATTGAAAAATTTAGTTAAATTAAAATTAACTAGAAAATAGGGATATTCCCAAATGGGACATTTTTTTTCATAAAAAAAAATTTTTTGTCTGCATTTCCCAAAAATTTTCCCCAAGCTTTCCCTCCACTGTAACAAACCTAATTACAACCCCATATAAAAAGCATATTTTAATTGGGGACTTTAAAAATCAATGGGTTTTATCATAGACCATCTTTTTTTTTAAAAGGGAAAGAAACCCAAAATTTGCAGCTGGGCAGGTTTCACCACAGTTCAAATGATTTAGGGAAGGAGAATTCTTCAGATCTATATATGAAAACCGGAATGGTTTTTTTATAAAAATTTTTGTAATTTAAAAATATATAAGTTACAAATCCCCCATAGACTAGCCCCTAGACTAAAATTAAGAATTTGTCCAAAAAAAAACAACCTTTTGTCATTTTTTTCTTACTTTAGAATTTAAAAAATCAGAGGGCCCGTCCCAATTTATTTATTTCCCCTAGACTAGCCACAAACTGATAATTAAAAATTTTTTCCTAAAAAATTTTTAACCTTTTTTTCATTTTCCCTTTCTTTGATTAATAGTAATCAAAATGCCGTCCCAATTTAATGATTTCATAACTAGCCACTAGACTATAAAAAAAATTTTTCCAAAAAATTCAACCTTTGTCATTTTTTTTAATTTTTTGTAAAAGTGTCAATTTCCATTTTAATTTTTAATGATTTCCCTAGACCCACCACAAGAACCCGATAATTAAGAAATTTTTTCCAAAAATTCAAAACCCTTTTTCATTTTTTTACTTTTTTTTTTAATAGTAAACAGATGCCAGCTAATTTATTTATTTCATAAAACCCAGCCCCCTAGACTGAAAATTTTGAAAATTTTTCCAAAAAAAAACAACCTTTTTCTTTTTCTTACTTTGAAGTAATAGTTTTCAGAAGCCAAATCAAATTTTTGTGATTTCATTTGACTAGCCCAAGAAATGATAATTAAAATTTTGTCCAAAAAATTTAAACCTTGCCCTTTTTTTCAAAAACCAAAACCCTAAGCTTAGATATTTTTACATGAGTAATTTCCTATGGAAACCCTACTAAAGTTGTTTTTAAAATTTTGACCCGGGGGTTAAAATTGAAACCCCACCCTAGGGGGCACTTGTTTTACTAGGAAAATCTTCAAAAAATTTCTTAAAAAAAAACCAAAGGCCCAGAGCCATATAAACCCTTTTTAGCAATTTCCTAATGGCCCCCAAAAAAAATTTTTTCAAATTTATTCCCCCGGGGTCAAAATTTACTCCGCCCCGGGGGGACTTGATTTTTCATAGGGAAAAACTTTAAAAAAAATTTAAAAAAAATAAACCATGTAGCATTGCCCCATAAAACCCTTTTTCAAAAATTTTTTCAAATCATGGGCCCCCCCCCAGGGGTTTCTTGATTTAAAAATAAAAAAATCTCAAAATTTTTAAAAATTAAACCCGAACCTAGAGCTTAGATAAATTAAAATTTTCATTTCCCAGTGGACCTCTACAAAATTTTTCAAAACTTGTTTTTTAAAGTTATTTTAAGAAAAAATTTTAACTATATTTTTTTTTATAAAACTTTTTTTGCTTTTAATTAAAAAACTTTTGACCTTGAAGACTTGTCCTTTAAATGCAATGATAACAGGGAAACGATATAGGGGCCTCATGGCCCTCTTTTTAGCTCAATCGATTTTTTGAAAAAAAAGTTGGGTTAAATTGTTCCCCCTCACTTTAAAGGTTTTTCGGGGGTCGGCGTCGGCGTCTTTCGTCCCCCGGGGGTTGCCCCGGGTTTAAATTTTAAGTTTATTCCCCTTTTTTTTCCTAAACTAACAAAAATATTGCTTGAAACTTGAATACTTGTTCACCAACAAAACGACCCGTAACAAAAACATAACCCCCATTTGGGTTTTGCAAATTTAAAGCCCTTTTGTACTTTGAAAATATCAATTTTTTTGGGTTAAATTTTTAATTTTTTTCCCCCTTTTTTTCCTAAACTATCAAAACTTTGCTTTAAACTTTTGGGAAAACTTGTTCACCATAAGCAAACCTTTACATCAAAAACAAAACTCCATCTTGCTTTTTGCAAGAAAAATTTCCCCTTTTTTTGGGCTTAAAAATCATTTTCTTGGTTAATTTTTTATGTTTTTGGTTTTACTTTTAAACCTAAACTATCAAAGCTATTCCTTTTAAAAACTTGCAACACTTGTTCACCATCATAAGCTGACCCTGTACTGCAAGAAACATAACTCCATCCTCCCTTTTGCAGATTTATGGCCCCTTTTGGACTTAGAAAATATCAGATTTTTTGGGTTAAGTTTTATGTTTAGGTCAACTTTTTCTTCCTAAACTATAAAAGCTATTGCTTTAAAACTTGCAACTCTTGTTCACCATCATAAGCTGACCCTGTACAGAAAGCAACATAACTCCACCTGCTTTTTGCAATAATTATTGCCCCTTCTGGACTTAGAAAAATCATTTTCTTGGTTGAATATTATGTTTAAGTCAACTTTTCTCATAAACTATCAAAGCTATTGCTTTAAAACTTGCAACAGTTTTTCACCATCATAAGTGGACACTGTACATCAAGAAACATAACTCTATCCTGCTTTTTGCAAGAGTGATGGCCCTTTTTAGACTTAAAAAATCATGGGTAGGACAATATTTCTATTATACAAAAAAATCAGATGAGCGTCAGCACCCGCAAGGCGGTGCTCTTGTTGTTTTTCTTTGGGTATTTTTGCTACATTAAAATGTTGAATGTCAGTGTGACCTTCATATAAAGTAGCATATTATGAAGCAAAAAGCAGACTTGTTAAAAAGAATGATTTAAAAGGAAAATGTTTTGGATAAAACCAAATTTAGCTATTTCTATATGCAATATATTTGTCATTTGATACTGCAATTAAGTGACATCTTTATAAAATATTTTTTTCTATCTATTTAGGTCAGACATCAGCTTTTGAAGTTGCTTTCTTGGCACATCATGCTGTCCAGGGGAGTTCATACCATATGCCAGGCCTTTATACATGGTCAAAAAGATGAATTTGTTATTAAATTTGTGAAATTTGATTTAGCGAGGATTTTCATATATGTGATTATATTCAGCAGATTATCTTCAAGTGTGCACTTTATAGAATCACAGTTCTAGGAGGTTTTCAGTTTAAAGTTAGTTTAATTGAAAAATAAGGGGAGCTATCGTACTCACCATGGTATTGACATTGGCTTTAAACCCCAGGTTTAAGTTTTTCTTACCAGCCCAAATTTTAAAAGACCTTTTGACAGTATTGAAAACTTAAAACGTAATGTATCATCATTATACCAAGTTTTAGGCAAGAGTACATAACTCCATCAATGATTTAAACTGAACTATCCCCTTTGAAACTTTTGTCACTTGTTATAATAATAGTCTCTCTATATGGGCAAGAGTTCATAACACTATAGAGTTTTTTGGGGATGAATTATGTCCCTTTTGGACTATTGAATTGGTTCAGTTTTTGTACAAGTCCACATTTGACAAAACATTTTGACATATAGCTTTGAATCTTTCAACACTAAGTCTTACCCTTTAAACAATAAATAACTTAAAATAGTTGTTAAAACATCATAAATCATCCCCCACATCATATTACACAAGATGCATAACTCTTGCACTAAAATTTAATGAATTTTTCCCCGTTTTGCTTAAAATGTACTTTGTATAGTGTTTTGATACACTTTATCTTTTCTCTCATATTACTTAATATTTTTAAAACAGACTTAGTTATTATGCAATATCTTCATCTGCCGTTGGAGTCATTAAACCAACAGTGACAGCTCCAGTGTTCTCAGATGTGCCCAGGCTCACTATCCAGCCCGAAATAGTCGAGCATGCTAACTGAGACAATCAGGTAGATGACAATCAGGTAGATAACTATGGACAGATTTATGTCAAATCACCCCCCTTTTTTTCAAATTGAAATGGGTATATCAGTGTAACAAATGAAGATACTGTTATGCCATCAGATTGACTTGGACAGTCAGTGAAGATACATATTGACTGAATTTATGACAAAAGTACCCCCCTTTATTTTTTATGTAAATGAATATATTAAGCAGCTTCTAATGAAATGTCTGAAAGGTTTTTTATGTCTTCCATGGTAAGATATAGCCCCATGTTAGTAACTCTTGCTTGAATGTTTAATAGATATGATACTTCTCTTATTTTTTTATTGTAAAACTTGTACTGTGTATCTTCACATGCATGTACCAATACATGATTACCTTCCCTGATTTTTATAAAAATGGATTTATCTCAGAAAGCATATATATATACTCATTTAAAATTTTTCCATTATTGTCATTAGTTGGACAGAGAAAATTATTGTAGATTTATTGACTGATTTTATGCCAAGTTCCCTTTCCCTTCGTTTCTTGTTAAAAAGGTGTTTTCCATAACAATGAAGATACTGATTTCAATTTGAAGTGTCATTTATGCCATGAGATGGACTCGGACAATCAGGTAGATAACTTTTGACTGAATTTTATGACAAATAACCTCCCTTTTTTTTATGTAAATGAAATATATCTCAGCAGCATCTAATGAGATTGTTTTAAAATGTTATGTAAGTCTTCCAGGGTAAGAAAACGTCATGCCATACAAAATTGCAGCATTTGAGCCTAGGACCCTCAAACATGATATGGAGATTGGCCCTGACTATATGTACCACAGGTCAAAAGGGACTGTTACAATGAATTTTTTATCCTGATGATATTTAATGTGTAGCACTCTCGTCTAAAGTATTTTTGATTTTTTTTTGGAAAACAGCAGTTTTGGGACAGAATTGGATGAAAAGTACATTGTTAGAACTTCAAATATGCAACATAAAGGTGAATATAGGTAAATTTATAAATTCTCACCACAGGATGTGTGGGTTAGTGGCTTTGATTTGTATAAATTCTGTACAAGGTCTAAAACCCTTTAAATCTGCTGAGAATTTCTTCCTTAAATGAAGGATAAGTCTTTAATTTTGAAATAAATTTGCTTCTGTGCTTTTTTGGGCTTTATTAGGAAAGACACGTTATTATAAAATGTAACAGTTGTGTTTTAGATTCCTTAATTTGTTGATTTATTAATAATAAAACATAAAATAAATGTTGAAAGTTTCAAAAAGTCGTTTCTTATGATTTTCCATTTAACTCCCATCCACATTTAAACCATCCATTTTGTTTAAACACTTCTTGAAAAATATTTTTAAGGAGTCTTAGAGTTTCATCCCTGATAACTATAAATTAATGAGCCGCGCCATGAGAAAATCCAGCATAGTGGGTTTGCGACCAGCATGGGTCCGGACCAGACTGCGCATCCGCTCAATTTTGTCAGGATCCATGCTGTTTGCTAACAGTTTCTCCAATTCCAATAGGCTTTAAAAGCGTACAGCAGAGATCCTGACCAGAATGTGCAGGCTGTCCGGATCCATGCTGGTCGCAAACCCACTATGTTGGTTTTCCCCAGGGCAGGGCTCATATTTTTTGATTGACCTACTTAGATAAATATTTGTTAGACTTCATTTACCCGGGGGGTAATATATCGGACGTCATGCTGTAATCTGACGTCATAATTGATGTCATAATGGTCTCTTACCAGTCCATGCGTAAAACGTTGTTTATCGCAAAATATATAGATCTTTATTTCCTTGTTTATTAGTAATCAAGGCGTTTAGTCCGGGGGGTTAAATACTGCAGCATCAGAACGATGAACCTTGGTAAATTAGAAAATTAATCAAAGAAGGCCTCGATTGTTTTCATTCTGACATGCACATTGACATTTTTATGCCCCCTTGGGGAAAAGGAATGGGTATATCGTTTTGCAGATGTTTGTCAGTCGGTCGGTATGCAATCGATTTCCGGAAAAACTCAAGAACTCTTGAGCCTAGGATCATTAAGTGATAGAGAGATTGGTCATATAAGTCCAATTTAAATAAATATATAGAAAATAATGAAACTATTCTAAAGAGAAAGACAGTTATTTTTATGAAAAAAAAAATCCCATTTTTTCAAGGTATGTGGCCAAGTATGTATACCCGTTGATGCAGAAATCATTCCTGAATAATTTTATATTATATTGTTTATATGTCTAAAAGCTAAGACCCGCCTGTGCGATTATCACAGCTATACCCCAAACCGGTGTGATTCTCACGCCGTTTTTTTGTAGAGCCCGTGTGCCAATGGCTGTTCGGTGTCCGTCCGTATTTCTTTTTCCTGACCATAAGTTTGTCATTGATTGATTGGGGGGATTTTTAAAATAACTTATCACAATTGTTCACCAATCATTAGACGGCGTGTCGCGTGCAAACCCCCTGTCAAAAATCTTACGGTCAAGGGCCCCACTGAGTTTTAAAGGTCAAATACGGCTATTATTGACTTTGTCTGACAATAACTTCGTCATTGAATGTGGGATTATAAAATGACCTGGCACAATTGTCACCATCGTGAGATGGTGTGTCACATGCAACACCGGCGTCAGTATCTTAATGGTCAAGGTCACACTTGGAGTTTAATGGGCAAATATTGCTATAATTGACCTTGTCCGGACATAACTTTGTCATTGAATGTGGGATTTTAAAAAAATTTGGCACAATCTTCACCACCATGAGACGGCGTATCGCGCGCAACGCCTGTGTCAATATCTCAAAGGTTAAGGTCACACTTGGGTTAAAGGTCAAATGTGGCTATAATTGACCTTGTCCGGACAATAACTTTGTCATTGAATGTGGATTTAAAAAAACCTGACACAATTGTTTTATTTTGGCAAAAATGTTTTTTCTCAGTGGGGACAGAGTTTTCGTGTGCAACTCCGAGTCCTTTGTCAGCCGGCGGGCACGACATGTTGCCCTTGGGGATCTCGTTTTTAAAGTATATATGTCTAATACTAAGACCGCCCGTGGATTTTCACGGCTATACCCGAAAAACCCCGTGATTCTCACGCCGTTTTTTCAAAGGATGTGGCTGATGCACACGACCGATTTGATACCCGCCTGAATACCCTATTATTTATACCCGTTTATGCAAAAAATCATTCCTGAATAATTTTATTACCATATTGGTACATAAAGTCAAAACAAAAACCCTCCGTGCGATTTTCACGGCTTTTACCCGAAACGTGTGATTCTCACGCCGCCACGTAGTTATCGCAAGATACGGAAACCTTAAGACAAATTTTAATATGAATTACTTTATTACTTTTCCCATTTTTTTTTCAAAATATGTTGCTTTGATGCTCACTATAGAGTTGCTACACACATGAATATTAAATAAATAAATAAATAAATACGCCGCAAAAAATGCCTAGTACCCGCCCAGGCACTGGATTATTTTATAAGTAATCAGCTCGTGGTTAAGCATTTCAGTCCAATTTAGACAAGTCGCAAGATTTCCTGCGGCCAGAAGTTATACAGACCAAAAATTGTTGATAATAACTTATGGGTGAATAACGTAATTGTTTTGTTTTTTAATATACCATTACGCTTTAATGTGAGAAATATTACTCCATTCTACATGATGTACAAGTAGTTATATGAACTATGTATTTCTTAATTCTGAAAGTTATTGTTTTGAGCAAAAATAACTATATTTCCCTTTCATGTATAACATAACTTTTAGCTCAACTGGGCGCATTCCTTGGCTATTGGAATACTTTACTAGAGCTTTCACAAATGTAATTCATGCCTTCACCTGGACTTTCTTGACAACACGGACCATAATCTAGGAAACTGAAGAGCAATTAATATATAAACCCTTATGCACAACAAGGTACAATATTGATCATTGCTGAAATTTGAAAAAAATTATATGAAATAATGAATGAGGAATTCAGGTCACAAACATTTCTCTATATATCATATAGAGTGCTAGCTATATTGCAAAAACGGCGTTCCATAAATGCGATAAGCCAATCGCATATCGGTAAAAAGTCACGTGAAATCACCCAGTCCCCATGTGCTATACTACTTGTTGCATTCCAATATACCTGCGGCCTTCAGGCCGCAGGTAATAAAATATATTGAATAAAACTAAAACTATTTTAAAAAGAAAGGCAAATATTTTCATAAAAAATCCTTTTTTTTTCAAGGTATGTGGCTTTGATGCTCACCTCCGAATTGATACGCGCCTGAATACCCAATTTTTTTATATCCGTTTGATGCAGAAATCATTCCTGAATAATTTTATGTATCATTTTGGTTTAAAAATGTGTTAAAAAATAAAACGCCCGTGCGATTTATCACGGCTATACCAGAAACCGGTATTCCACGCCCCAGAGTAAATTTACACAATATACGGAAAAACCCTTTTTAAAACAAATTTTAAAATGAAATGCTTTTTTAAATTTCCATTTTTTAAAATTTTGTTGCTTTGGTGCTCACACCGAGTTTCTTCACACCTGAATATTAAAAAAAATACGCCATTAAAAAGCTGGAATCATTCTTGAAAAAAATTAATACATCGTACTCGTATTTTTATACATGTCTTAACAGGAAGGTCTAATACGTATCAGTTGTTCCAACTTAGACTAACAACGTCCCTTTAATATTAACGGCCACACGCCCAACCCCAAAAATGTAAGTAACCGCCTCTGTCTTGTTTCTTTTAATGAATAACTCGTCGTTAAAAATTTGATTTTAATGCACTACACGGAAAATCACTTCGAAGTTAATCCACAGGATGCTTTGTTACCACCAGATAATTTTCTCAATACAGAATAATTATTTTCTTTAAATAGAAAAAATATATTTTCATCGAAATGTTATTACATTTTTTGTGTGCACCCTTTCGATGGCCTCAAGCCACGCACCGGAAAATAAAATTTAAAAATAGATGCAGAAGCATTCTGAATCATTTTTGCATTATATGGTATATCATATATACGCCGCCCGCATAGACATTTATCGTAGTATACTCCTCACTAGCCGCCCCTGGATTTTTTAAAGTTCGTATCAGTTACTAGCTGCCCTGGATTATTAAAGATTGTATCAGTTTTATAATATTCGGTTTTTAAAAAAAAATGTACGGGGCAGTATTAACAATTTAACAGTACTCTAAAAAGGTCTGAATCATTTTGTTTATGAAAAAAAACAACAAAAAAACTTTCCTTTTTCTTAAAACTATGTTGCTTTTATGCACACACCGAGTTGCTACGCACCTGAATATTAAATATCATTCTTGATAATCTTGTACGTGGTTTTGTATATATGTCTAAAACTAACAACACCCGTATATTTTAACATACGTTGTACGTCATATTTCTCTATCAAAAAGGCGTCAGTTATAATCCGCCCCTGGTTTCTATAAAGCTCATCATTAAACATTTCGTTTTATTGCAGTACACAAACATATTTTTAATTGATTTCGAAGATAGGTAGATTTCTTTCAAAAAAGGAGAGCATGCAATGCTATACTTATGTTTCCACGCAAAATAAATAGTCTGCTTATACAGAATATAATTGTTTCCCTTAAATAAAAATTTTATCAAAATATTATTATATTTTAGTATACACGCACGTGTTTTCCCCATCATTGTCCGCCCCCGGATTCCTAATATTCATATCAGATAAAATATTGAAACTAATCTAAAAAGAAAGACTTGATTATATTTATGAAAAAAAAAATCCCATTTTTTTCAAAGTATGTGGCTTTGATGCACAACCCCAAATTGATACGCGCCTGAACACCCAATTATTTTATACCCATTGATGCAGAAATCATTCCTGAATAATTTTATGTATCATATTGATATATATGTCTAAAGCTAAGACCGCCCGTGCGATTATCACGGCTATACCCGGGACCGTGCGATTCTCACGCCGCCGCGTAATTATCACACGCGTGGTAATATTACCACGCGTGTGATATTCACGCGACGCCGGTTATAGGTTCGATGCCCGGTGGCGTTATACCAAAGACGTAAAAATGGTACTAGAAGCTTCCTCACTTAGCACTCAAGACGGTAGTCCTAGGACTTGTCAGCCCGGTGTCAGTATAATGTTACTGGGTAGGGTATCATATTACGTTTTTACGGCGTGATATTCTAGTGAGGCAGCACTATAAAGTTGGGCATTGTGCTCACTGTTACATTTTTTTTTCATTTTTAATAAAAAGTAATTTTAACTACATGTATCTCCAAACGAATGTATTGGTAGAAATATGTTGTTTCATATCGATAACTCAAGTTTTTTTATTTTGCCATGGCAATTAGGTTATTTTTTAAAGGAAGTTCGATAATTTTAGTGATTAAGAAATACAATACAAGAGAAACAGAGAAAATTTTAGATTTCCTATGTTGGCACATTTAAATCGACAAGCACAGAATCTTGCTACAAAGGTTATTTCACTATTGTTTGGATAAATGCTAACTTATTTTCAGTGGCAAGGAGTAGTTTTTTACTTCCTTGTTTTAATGAATAAAAAGTGATGAAATGTAATTGTAATATTATATAACGGTGATCATATCACACATACTTGTTCTGTTTAGAACAATATATATATTTCTTTCGTTTAACATGAAATACGATATTAATTATTATCACAGTATCTTAATCTTTGATGTTATATGTGACTCGAGGATTTTTTCAGGCTTGGATAATCTAAGCCGCGTAAGAAAAGAAAAGAAATCCGAATAAAAAGGTTTAGCGCTTTAAAGTTTTCTTTCAATCTTTATCTAAATTTGATTGCGAACATTGAGGTACTTAAGCTTTCTGGAAATGATTGTGAATACACCAATTTATAATAACGAAAAGAAAAATATGCATCACATAATCTTTGTGCAACATATGCTATGTTACTAAATGAGCCCGTAGAAAGTCACCCACTGGCTTATAATGTCGTTCTTGCCGCCGTCAGTGACCCCGCATTATTATTACGTCACTGTCGTACATTTAATTTAGGGATACCTATCGAAGGCAGATAGCTAGCATTTGTTCGGAAGATTAACGTGTCAGGCAAGTGAAGTTTAAGTGCATCGGTGCAATTTTAGTTGTATTTATATGAAATTATTATTAAATGACAATACTTCCACACAGAAACTATTTTTGCGGAGAGATAGAGCTCTTAAATTGTTGTTTATGAATGTCAAGGGAAACCTCTAGTTGACAAATCGAGCTATGTCCTACACGTTCTGCTGGGAATCATTAGTATTTAAGTTGGTTTTTAGGCATGACCAAGTTATTATCATTATTATCATCATCATCATTATTATTATCATCATCATCATCATCATCACCATGATAAACACGTTCAACGGCGCTTTACTAAAGAAACGCAGCCACACAGAGCGAGAAATTTGAGATATTATACTTTCGAGTTTAGCAAGTTATTAAAGATTTCTGTCTACAATTTTCAAGATATTCTCTAAATATTTGCGTGCTCTATGTGATTTTCTTTAACAGCGCACCGTTATGACGTTACGCTTGGCGTAATGGTTCTGACGTACGATCTGTATGTGTTTTTTAATAATAATTAACAGTTTCAGTCTTCTTTGTTTAGTATGGAAATAAATCGGGTCGTGTTAGAATGTGCTATATAACGAATGAGAAAGTCATATTATGACCATATTTATTTTTACAAGTATCAGAACATGTGTATTTACGTCAATTTACAGGATAGAAATATGTATTTTCCACAAAGCAGCGGTCCCACATCTACCGGTATATGATTTTTTACTGAGGAACTGACGTATCCTGCCTTTAACATACGGCCCAAAACATACGCTAACTTACTTTAGCACCATTTACTTTCGCACTAGCGTTAAGTATCGCAAGTACAGTTAAACGTCGCAGGAATGAAATTAAATGTTGCATCCACCGTTAGCAAACGTGTTGCCGCAAAATCATCTGCCACTATAAATTGCACTTTTGACCTTAAATGTTGCAATAATTTGTACACAGATATATATCCTAGTATGAACTTTTAATGTCGATGATGCCTATTGAAAACTAAGACATGTATTCATAATCAGTTATGTAATAGGCTTGGATCTTCAATAGTAAAATAATGTGGTATTAACTTTAAGTCCGATGGAAGTTATACATTCTATTACATGTATACTTTCTGACGACAGCAGTCTTAACATGTATAATTATCTTTATCTCGCCTCCTACAAGATTCTTGCATTTCTATTGGTCAACAGACGTCACGTGGAGACAGGATATATTCCATATCCTGCTAGTACATGACAGATATGAATTTTGATTAAAAAGAAAATGGCTGCCGCATCGCTAGGGTAATTAAAACAAGTCAGATTATAAGCGCAAATTATAGATATCATTTCCGAGATAAAAACAAAAATAGTGTTTTCTTGCCGCTCTTATTTTTCCTACCTAATTTAGGTTCGTGAAGCGAGTGGAAATTATATAGAATAACAGTAACTCTGTATGGCACGGCCGCGATTGACCTTGACCGTTGACAGGTTGAAATAAGGAATTAACACATTTGTAAGACAGCAGGTTTTTGTAGGATCATTTAATATACCTGCAAGATGAAGGAATTAACAGGAAACGGGAGTAAAGCGGAAGTTTTAAGACATTTCTGAAATCGTCTATAATCTGATGATTTTTCAAAAGATGGAACGTAATTTTAAGTTCTTCAAAACCCAGTTCATAACCTGTATAAATGAGCTTCTGTGTTTTGTGATTCTGTCAAAATACAGTTCATTTTTCATTTTATGGCTGGTGTTAATCAACTATAATCAAAGCATGGAAACCAGGGAAAATTTCAGGATACCAGTCTGCACTGTAAGTAGCTTTATTAATATAAAGATTATGTTAATTAGTATAGCGAGCATGTAAAAGGTAGTCGGCAAGATAAAATCGTTACACTGCTTGTTGGTGACAGGATACGGGATATACGCTGTCGAGGAAATCCATATCAGGCGAGAGCTTGCTCACCTTGCCTTTATAGTTGGCTGTTTTGATAGAGGGTCACGCAAGAAAAAAGTGAAATTATTTTGAAATAGGGACAGTGTTTGTGACAGGGAGATGTTAAAGTTTCCACTTAAATGATACGGGATGGTAATGTCGTGTATTTGAGGCGTGTGGTAGGGATGGGGTAAAGGTGGGGAAAGGAATGAATGAATAATGATAATATTGTTATTATTAATAATGATACAGGAATCTAAAATATAGTAAAGAAGTAATTTTAAGGGGAACAGAAATTGATTTGCGGGGTGAGGGTAGATGACTAAGGGATCAATTTGAAAAGGTAGAATGATAATGTGATACTAGGAGGCAATGCCAAGAAAATAAAGATATGCAAAATATCAAGGTACCCCGCTCGGTATTTGAAATAGTGCAATGAGGACAACACATTATCTTCAGCTGGATAGTCGCCTTATGACATTTACTAAAATTTCAACACAGAATTAAAACCCGTGATCACTTGGCAGGAAATCATTCGTTTTCCACAGCTTCACTGGTACACAGGAATACTTCATGGACAGATTAAAGTCTCATTTGTGCAAAGGCACAGGCGTTTTTAAGATCGGTGCAGTTTACACTTCTTGCATGTCAATCAGTTTGCCATTGGTTGTCTATCAACATTTTCGAGTGTGATCCCTCGGTGGCAAGGTCTTGCTATAACGCATATATCATACATTTTCAGTAGATATAAGGTGTAAAGTGATCGAGACGTGATTTCGTGCGTTCGAATTAACATGTCGGGAGCTGGAGTTAAAATGTCATGCTCTCATGATTGGATGTTGTGTGATTGAACTAAGATGTCTTGCGCTCAAAATATAATGTCAAACGGTCGAGATAGATGTCGACAATCGTATATAAATATCATACAGCAGCGTGTGTGAAATTGAATTTGTCAACCCGAGGGCAGAATGTCAACCAAGGCGAATGCCGCGTGGTGACATTCTGTTTCGAGGTTGACAATACTAGTGTCACATATGCTGCCATATAGTATTTGTTTTATTATACCGAAAAAACTTTTGTACAAGATGTTTTAAAATGTTTTTAATTGATTTAATTTAACAGTTTTATCTTTAGCGCGGATATTGCCTGTGTACACACTAAATAGTGACGTTACTACTATAATTATGTGTACAAGGGAGGCAACCATTTGGCTAAACGATGAGGTTATATAGCAGTTATTTAGACAATAATGTGCTTCCGTGAAGTAGTCGAAAGAAGTTCCTGATAAGTAAATCCTCGATTTTCCGTTTTTCGCGCATTTGCGCGTAAATCAGGGGCCAAATGGGTATTCACTTGTGAAATGAATTTTACATAAAATAGTACACTTTTCATGCTAGTATTGCATGATTTCGAGTTGTTTACTTGAAAGTAGAGTGCATATTCTGCGGACTGCTTTCTGAAATGCGGCGAAATGAAGGTACCTTACTTCAGTTGACTTGCATTTCACGGCATACTACAGGTATTCAACATCCCTTTTTCTTTTCGTTTTCTCGAAGCAAATGTATGGATATCTTGTGGAAAATAGGGCTACGTCGGAGTAAACATCTAAAACTGTAACAAAATTGTTCTGAAGTAGCTGAATTTTATATGTAACAAAGAACAATTTCTTTTATTGGTATATAGCAATGAAGCAGTTAATTGCCCTAATATGAGATTCTAAATATCAGCGTTGTCACATGACCTAACGGTCACTTTCGCTTAGTCACGTGTTACATTGTATAAAGGTTGAAAAAGTTTTCGATAGGCAAAATATCTCTTTCTCGGGTAATGGAATTTTTTCATTGTAGACCAAAAATAAGTATAATAAAAGATGTTCACATCTCGAAATGAGACATAAAATGCCATCGAAGTAAAATGTCTCGCGCTCGAGGTAAAATGTCATGCTCTCGAGATAAGATGTCGTGCCCTCGAGTTCAGATATCATGTGCTGGAGATGTACAACGCATGAGATACGTTTTCCTTTAAATCGGAGTGTTATAATGGCCTAGATCGAACACTTATGTTTCACAACTGGAAGTCTTGCATCAACCTAAAATTTGGTATACTGTGAAATCATTTAATTTCGTGGTTTTGACCAAAACGGCTGTTTCGTGGGGACGTAAATTCGTGGAATTTCAATTTTGAAAAAAAAAATCCAAAAAATCTTTATTTTCACAGGAATAAATCTACCAGTACTTTTGTCCTTACATGTGAAACCTACACGTGTCAAACAGCGCTTCCATGGTTACCGAATTTGCAATCGACGCCGCGGGAGATTAGCGAGTGATCATTTGTCAATTAACAACTGCGTTATCTTTAATAGTACGACCCCTAATTTGCTTTTTTTTTAAAACTGTGAAATTTTCAATGAGAAAAGACGGCGCCAATTAAAATGTGTCAAAATCGTAGCACCTTGCAAAATTAGCATTCATAATCGAAACAAATAAAGTTGATCATTTGATCGTGTTTAAAACAAGAACTACTTCTTGTACTGCAAATTAAAGGACACTATTGTACATTTAAATAGTGCTTGTATAACCATAATAATTCTTACATGAACTATTATAAACTTGTCCGACATTTTTCAAAATGAATGCTCGTCTGCATCTAAAATTACAAGCTGTTGAACTTGTGCATCTGTTATTTCCTGCTGAGAAACTGTAGCGTAACACAACACGAACACAACACGAGTCTATACATTTTTGATGTTTATTAACACAGTAGGAGAATTCGTACATACTTTCATAATTTATTTCGTAACTTCTTAAGTCTTAACAAATGTCATATCTAAAACCTAACTTAATATCCGCGAGACCCATTACTAGGTCTCGCCTGGTCTCTCTAGACCCTTCTGCCCAACCGAAATATCTAACCATCAATATATAAGCAGTTATCTAACATCAGTCTGACAACTTGACGTATAAAACGTGTGGATTTGATATAATAAACAACTACATAAATGCATCAACAATATCAACTTGACAGGTGTGTAGCTGGTGTACTGTCTAACCCAACTGATTATTTTACACTCGTTACCCACCGAAAGAAAAAATTTGAATTGCAAATTAAAATTTTTCAGACTTGAAGTACTATCTATCGCCTTACAATATGACATGTAGAATGATATTTAATATGATCAAGAACATTAGAATACAATCTGAAGGAATGATATTAAAAAACAGTGTTAAAGAAAAAATCTTAAGTCATTTATGCAATTAATGTAAACAAGAACAAAGGAGAATAGAATTTTAAACTAAACAATTTTCACAATTCATAGGAAGTCTTTATATATATATATATATATCGGCCTTTGTAGTGGCCCTTCTCCTTTCTTCCTCCAAGACTTTTTCTTTAACCCGTGTTACATCCATATTTCACAAAATCAATATCTGTAAAATAAAGCAAAACACAGGTGAGCATCTTTTAGAATATATGCTATATAAGAGTTAGGAAAAAGATAAGAATTTCGTTAAATAACATTGCTAATTAATTGCTTGTAATTATTGTCGCGTATATAGAAATTTATCATGATATTTAAATGTCACTTATTTATACAAAGATTTTAATCAGCACATTCATCTTACTTTCGAATATTTTGATATTTGACTACATATCTTAAATAAATAGTAAAATCGATATGTAATGACCAAAATGTATGAATTATGTATTGATAAGTAGAAAGAGAGAGAAGATAATTAGTTTTTTTAGTGTTCTGTAATTTTCCAGCTGGACCATCTTCTTCGCCAAACTCCACAGGCTCACAGCTTGCAGTCCACTCCGCCATTGTCGCTTGGTTTCGCCATCGATCCTTCTACACATTTGTCCCTTGGTTCCAACATTCTTCTATAGCGTAGCGCATCATCATCAATCTCTGTAGCTAAGAATCTCCTGTCATAGGCCGTAACGTTATACCGCACTCTCCAAGTTTATGATGTTCATCCATCTAATTTCATTTGCTAACTTCTGAAATTTTCTAGAGTTCTCCAAGTTATAATATTATTGTTTCATTAACGTTATGTCCAATATTTCAGATGACCACCGAAAATACACTTCATGTAAATAATGTCGTAAAGCAGATAATTATGTTGTTTCCCATTTGTCATACATGACAGATAAAATCAAAACTGCATGTTTACAAATTGTCATAATACACAATGCAAATGTCATCATTTTGCTTTGACAGGTACTTCCCAATATGTAACCGTTACATGTAATGAGTCTCCCTTTGGCTATTATATAATGACAGTCCACAATATGACAAGACTTATAATGTTGACTTGGAATACACTTTTTCCCTGGTTAATTTGACAGTTTGTCAGTATTTTATTTCGGACAGTTCGTATTTTATTCAAGACAGTTCGTTCGTACTTTCTTTTCATAAGTGGTATCTGTACTTCGAATAAACCGTTATGTTACCGAAAACCTTACTTCTTTGTACTTTTTTACAAGCTATGCCCTACGTTTTACATTATTCGAAAAATAAAGATATCAGCCAAAATATGCTCCTAACAAAAAGCAAAAATATGTTCTTATATGAAAAATACTAATATATTGTATTTAAGAATGCATGTTAAAGCTATAAAAACTCTACAAAATAAAGCGCCTAGTAATACCTAAATACAAACAGAAATACATACAAAATCAACACCAATATATAAACAGAATATTTGATAATGATTTCTTCCATGGTTTTTTTTTTACACAATGTAACCTTTCTAGATGATCCAACAGAAATATTATGTCGTCCGCGAGAAAAATAAATTTTCCGACAAAATTCTCTGCTTAAAAACCATGAAAGGTAACCTAAAAGTAACAGCACGTTCGACTGTTTTTGCAACTCTTTGACAAAAATACTACATCAGGTCTCATAAAACAAAAAGTTGTTGCGCTTAAAATATCTGGTACACACCCGTACCTCATAATGCAACATATGCATTGATTTCACGCCATGAAAGTAAGACTCCGACTAAAAAATTCGGAAGACAGTATCTGTGTCTGTATAATAGTATACATCTTACAAAACAACTGTGATTTCAACTTCCAGTCTCACAAAGACAATATCAAGTAACTCTTAGTATCTCACAATATATAAAAATTCAACCTTACTGGAATCCTCATGTTCCAGCGACAATATCAAGTCATTTTTGCATAATAAACATATTCTTCCATGCCATATCAGGCTTCAAAATATTTCCAGCACAACAGACCAGACCAACCTTTTAATTTACTGAGACCTGAAGTAACCATATGGTTAGAAAGATAACCATGTACACATTTATTCAGCAATGACAATTTAACCCAGCAACGCATTTTTATGCATAAATCATCTTAAACACGAATTTCGCATATCTAACTAGTTTTCAGCCGTTCCTTGTATTTTCACATATACTCGTGATGAAATATTACCCATAACCTCAACAGAAACTATTTACAACTCATTTGGCGCATATCTATGACTATAACACAAGTTTCATAGGACAATCTATTTTCCTTCATTTAAACAATTTGTCAATGCGGGAATGCTCAAAACTGTTTAAATACGGCCATAAGGGAAACAAATATCATATGGAACAAGTAAAATAAACATAATATGACAAGTAAAATTTTCGAAAAACAAATATTTTCACATTTACATTTCTTAATTCAGTCTTTTGAGTATTTTCCGCAATGCATTGTTTCTTACTGTTTTTACGTTTTTTTCTAACTGTATTTTACTCTTTTTTTAAGAATTTTGTATATTATGAGTTAGGTTTTATCATTAATAAATTTGTATTTTCTTTTCATGTCTAACAATTAATCAAAATAAATTTACCTTGAAATTTTGTTCAAAAATAGAAACAAAAATTTAATAAAAGAAAAGACTAGCTTGCAAAATTGCATTAGAAGATAGGTAAAATGGCAACTCACAGTTTCTCTTCTTTCGGCTTGGCAGCGTGTCGTCGTCGTCGGAGTACTTCGCTTCGTAATGTCGCAACAACCCAATTTGAAATTCGACATCCTGTCTGCGGCTCCAAAAATTGATAGAAGTTGTGTAGCGTAACACAACACGAACACGACACGAGTCTATACATTTTTGATGTTTATTAACACAGTAGGAGAATTCGTACATACTTTCATAATTTATTTCGTAACTTCTTAAGTCTTAACAAATGTCATATCTAAAACCTAACTTAATATCCGCGAGACCCATTACTAGGTCTCGTCTGGTCTCTCTAGACCCTTCTGCCCAACCGAAATATCTAACCATCAATATATAAGCAGTTATCTAACATCAGTCTGACAACTTGACGTATAAAACGTGTGGATTTGATATAATAAACAACTACATAAATGCATCAACAATATATTAACTTGACAGGTGTGTAGCTGGTGTACTGTCTAACCCAACTGATTATTTTACAAAACGTGTAATGTGAATTAGGTATTAATGCATCGGATACGAATCTTACAATTAATTTGTAATATGTTCCAAAGTCGTAGTATTTTACTACATGTCAGTAAAAATAAAGGCTAGTGTATAAACATTGCAAAGCGGGGCCGAAAAAATCATATAACAGCCGTATTATAGTGCAGGTTGCACGTGACGCTACGTCAAACTTCTATACTTAGTATCTACTTTCACTTTGACAAACTTGTCATAAACAAACCACGGATGCATTTCTAAATGAAATAGTTGGTTTTGTTCCCACGCATACTTATGTTTATCGTTGATGGATAAACTACATTAGTACTGTCGCATGCATGCAACTACGGATCAGATCGAACGGTTATGGTGTCTTTTTTGGCGATTTTGCGTACAATTAAAAATTATCTGGGCATAATTTGTTCGTTGGGACTTAACTTCGTGGTTGAGCTCAACCACGAAATCCACGAAAATTAATCCCCCACGAATAATAATTTCACAGTAGATGATTTTACACAAGTAATTGGTAACTATGCTAACGGGCGGATGTTTTGATTTTAACGCGCATGCGTTCTTTACGTGTGGCAAAAGAACTCTCAACCATAAGAAAACCTACATAAAATTATCATCATATTACGAATTATTTTGTCATTATAAAAATATTTTCATTCAAGTAATTTATCATACTATATTATTTGATTAAAGACATGTGTGTTAATTAAACATATCTTACTTCAAAAGTCTGCTTTATTCTTATTTTCGTCAGAAAAGAATAAGCATTTCCAGTTGTTTTTTTTTCCACACATCATACAAATATAAAACTTGTTCCTTACGTTTAAAAGTTCTTTTTTTTTTCATAATATATATTTTTACCACAACAATAAATAGTTGTTATATACATTTTTTCCGCCTTGAATGACATGTCTCGGCTCCATGTCACTGAGGTTGCTATTTTAAGTGATATACCGGAAGTCATGGCTTATATTAGGTCATAATAAAACATAGGTCACCTGGGTAATCAAGACCGTAACTTAAATTCGAGAGTATCCCCTAATTATGGTGGATAATAAAAGTTACTGAAGCTGATGTGATATACATTAATGCTTTCATTCATCAATGCCATAACAAAGAACGCATACGGATAAATATATCACGTGGCGGAGCTGTTTTGTGAATAAAAAAATAAACATTTCACGTGATATCTAGTATCATAAAATCTATATGCTATATATTTGGAACTTTAATGGACATTTCCTTTTAAAAAGATGAAAGTGTAGTTACAAAAAATCTAAATTCGTAAAATATGAATCTTCTTCTTCTTCTTGTCGTTCGCATCTACACTGTCAGACCAGTAGCCTCGATAAAATCTTGTGGTTTGTCGAAGATCCTCAATGCCTCCATACAGTTTCTGGTGGATTAAGGTATCTATCGGCCAAGTCGCAACTCGCTCCTGGTCATGCCTTTTACATCTCTGAAGTATATGCTCCGCAGTCTGATCTTCTTCACCGCATGGACAAGATGGCGATGATGTCAGTCTGTATTTCTTGTACATGTGAGCATTGAGCTTGTTGTGCCCTGAGCGGAGCCTGACCATCATCACTTGTTCAGACCGATCAAGGAGATGAAAAGCATCTTCCTCCATCCTTGGTCTCGTTAGTGCCTTGATGATGGTGACTTTCTCCTTGTAACTCACAGGTTCTGTTGGTTGTTCTGTCTGAGCTCCTAGCTTAGCCAGTTTGTCTGCCTCTTCATTGCCTGCAAGTCCACAATGGGATGGAATCCACCGAAGTGCTACTTTGCAGGTTACACTCAGGCTCTGCATTCTCCTGGCTAGCTGCGGAGCTTTATTGTTGATCACAGCTTCCATGACAGACAGTGCATCTGTGAGAAAGACGACTGAGGAGCTTTCTTCTGCCGAGTCTTCAACCATTGAGACGGCCTTCATGAGTGCTTCAGTCTCTGCCTTGTAATTGCTGCAGTGTTTTCCTGTGGCTGCATGTAGTGTTTCTCTCTTGCCAGATGGGTATTGAATGAAAACTCCTGCTCCTCCATCTTTGACGGCGCATGTGGCTGATCCGTCTGTATAGACATGAGTCCATAATTCCGGAGGATAGTCTTCATTGATCATAGCAAGTGTGAGGCTCTTCCGAATGCCTTCATCCTCTTGCTTCCCGCGGTCAAGACGAGGAACAGTAAGTCTCACAGTCACTGAGGACAGATCATTCGCTAGTGGGTTTATGATGTCTTCACTACCTAGGGGAGTCGTTGGTATGCTCAGCTCAGTTTTGAACTCTCGGTTGAGTTTCTTTGCCTCATGTACGAAGCTGCTACGTTTGAGCCGATTCTTTGTGTAGCCATCTAGCTTGGCTTTCATGGGATGGTCTTGAAGATATGAATCAACTGAAGGACTATAACTACACACTGAAGGAAAATGCCTGATATAAAATTCTATCTTTTTTATGTTTTCATGCTGGATCATTTTCATATCGAAAATGTACCGCGCAAAGAAGTCATTACCTGTGATTTAGAATAATTATGATAAACTTGAATTCCGGAATAATTAGAACAGATAAAGAGTGTAAGTGTAAAACACCCCTCCCCGCTACCCCCCCCCCCCCCCTTTTCTATCAAATGTTACCGTTGTATTGACCATTCGGCTACTTTGATAATGTCAAATAAAATAACTTTTAAATTCAAAAAACAACAAAAATAAAAAATAACTTCTTTAAGATGATTATTGTTATTTTTGAATACTGAATGAATCGATCCCCATTGGAGTATTTATTGGATATAAAACCATAGGCTGAACTTTGTTAACTGAACATTTTATTTCCAAGTTCGACTTTTAACTACATATGTATTGTAACTGCGAGACTTCGTAAGTTATGTGAGATCACGTTAGGAAATGAAAACCACGGACTTTTCCGTGCGGAAATGTATGGAAATACAGCTTTTATACTAAATTACATACAGACGGACGAACAAATGTTGTATTTTTGTCATAAGTTTTCAGATTTTGTCACTTTCTATCAAAACAATTTTTTATTTGCAGTTATTTACCCATAAATAAATATTTTATAAGCACTTTTCCTCATTTTACGGCTAATATTTTAAGCCCAAAAATGGCAAAGTTAAGCCAATGTTCCCGACGGCGTGTCCGTCGGAGAAGAAAATTGTTTTTCATATTCGATTAGACAATATTTTCAACTACTTATTAAAAGAATTGTCAGTTTGATACCTTACTTTTAACGCTTTTTACAATAAAATGAAATTAATATTTTTTTCGAAAACAGATTAGCATTATACAGTCCCTATAGCAAGTCTGCAGATCATACAGACGGACAAAACTTACATAAGCTATTTACCATAGATGTAATTGATATTCACCAAAGTGTGTTGCTTTAGAGCCTTAGTTGATGTAAAATCCTTTTTCGTAGGAAAAATAAGGTGTATTTTCGCTTTTTTTTTTTTTTTTTTTTTTACATCATGGCACCCATGTTTGAGCCAGAATGACCCTTAGGGTTGCGTTGGAGCATTGCGCTATACTTTTTATAAATAGTTCAATAGAGTTCTACAAATGCATGTAACTGTTATTAAGATATCTTAAGATACTTGAAAATAAAAAAGGAATATATTAACAACATCTGACCTAAATTATCTCGACATGTGACAATTCCTGTCGAGTTTCGTTGCCCGTTAAAGTGGCATTATGCGCATCTAATACTCACATAGTGTGTTTTGGGTGAGTGTTCTATAAAGCAAAGTTCGGTTGCTGTGCAATTAGATGTGTTAAATTAACGATAATGCCGCATTAGTATTTGAAGATGATGCTTTAAAAATAAAGAAATCGGACGGATAAAATAAGACATATTTTTCAATCTTCTGCGCAATGATCTCCCTTACCTGAAAATGGAAATTTTTGAAGTAGAAGGGAAGCAGCTCCTGCTTGCAGTTTGGCGTTTTTTAAAAAGACTGTCCCAGTCAAAATAAGAAAAGTCATATCTGGAAACTTATTATTTTGTACTGGTAACGGGAAGAGTTTGGTATGTTGGGTTAAAAGCTATAATTTCCTCCACCCTTTTTACATACACATCTATTTAAGCTTGAGTTTTACTTGAAAATGCATATAATTCCACTTTAAACTTTGAATCTTCAATCTTGAATCCCGTTGTGTGTCGCATTGAATGTCGTGTGTCGTGGTTAATGTTGTGTGTCGTTGTACATTGTCGTGTGTCGCGGTTAATGCCGTGTGTCGAGTTTTCAGGGCAACATACATTCAAATGTTGAAATATCGTGTGTTTTTGTACATTGTCGACAGTCACGTTGTATGTCATGCGTCGTGTCGTGTGCCGCGTTGATTGTCGTGTGTCGCCCTCATTAAAATTACTTCGACATGCGACAATTCCGCTACATTTGCGCAATATAATGTCGAGTGTCGTTGTTCATTGTCGTGTGTCGCAACACTCAATTTTTACTGTAACATTTTTTTTTTGCCAAACCCTAGCGCGACAATGAGATATTCCGTTGTACATTGTTGTCCGTCGCGTTGCAATTTCGTGTGTTGTTTCCTGTGTCGCGTTGATTGTAGTGTGTCGCCCTTTGATGTGTCATTAACCGTATTCCGTAATACAGCGAAAGAACTTATATAATATTGCATGTGCAGGTAGCTGTGTGGTCAAAACCTTTACCTGCCTTGATTATGAATTCGAAACTTCTGTCTTACCGCATTATTTATATACTATCCTCCATATATATATATATATATATGACGATTACACACATAAATACAATTTCAGACAGTACTGAATATATCCAAGTAAACACATATAAACATATTAGCAAAATAACTGATCTCTGGCTACTAAGTTCTACGTATGTACATATACATAATTGCAACTTTTAATCAAGCATTAAAACTTGCTTTTTTTTAAACTTTATCTGTAAAATTAATAGACAGGAAAATTCTCACATATTTCCGATCAAATTTATACTTCATTTATTGACTGAAATATGCTTGTTATCCAGTTAGCCGTTGTAGATAATGTCGATTAAAAAGCGTCTTTACTGTCTTAGATAAAAAGACAAATTACTGGTCACCAGCTTTCTCAGAAAATAAATACTACAAGAGAAATCATTAAAATTTGTGAAATATGTTCATAAAATAATATAAGTGTAAAAGCAATATCGATAACATCACATTACAGCTTTTAAAATGTATTTGAGTTGACTTCGAACCCGAGATAATATGTGTGGAAGACTGACACTTTACCACTTCATCGGTTAACTTACTATACTAGTATTTGTTTTAGTAATACAGGTACAAATATTACGTAAACTAACGAAAACGCCGGAAAAATAATGGCTATTACACAACTGCTTCTTTGTTTGGCCCAGGTTAATAAGCCATTTGAAATACCCGCATTTGCACGTGCAGAGGTATTTCATATTTGGTTACTAACCTGCGCACGTGCACAGGTATTTCATATTCGGTTACTAACCAGCGCACGTGCACAGGTATTTCATATTTGGTTACAAACCTGTGCACGTGCATTCGTACCCTACTAATAAACTTTGATTATATGGCAGTTGAGTCCAATAAGTCCAGGGGTGTTCAAATGTAATCCGTCATAGATCTGTTGCAAAGCAATTATTGGATTTACCTGTATTGGACAAAAAACAGTGTCTATTGTATTCAGGTCAACTGCCACATTATCAAAGTTTATTAGTAGCTAGAGTTATGATACAGGAAAACACCATTGAATGCGAAGTCAAGTTCTATTTTTGTTCAGTCAACCAAAATTAAATTGTTAATATTTTACAAACTATAGGACAACACTGACCTGTAAGATTTGACCTCTTCAGACAGAAGAAAAACGTTTATTTATAAGATGAATTATTTTAATACCGGTCAAATAAAAATGCACTTTGTTAGACAACCTTGTCACTATAGATCTATATTGACAGTTCAAGCAATGATCGTGGATTCATATTTCATAGTTTCATTAGAAGACAATCCGCTTAAATTATTCATAATCACACCTTTCATTTATTGTAAATCTGTGACCCTCCTTTCAACGGACATAAAACAGTCGAATAAAATCTTCAAATTTTGTTACTACGCTGTGAGAGGAAAACAAAAGTTCCACTTTAACTGACTTACGTGACATACTAGTATTTTACAATGCTTACAGTTTTTTTAATAAAAACTCCTGTGAAAATGGATTTCTGAATACCTTTGACATTGCCAAAGATGTAGATGTACCCAAAGCAGAAACTGAGGAATCGATGCGCTCAGATTGTAAACATTTTGAAACTTCCTGTTTCTGTTTATCATTTGGCCTTTTGTAACCATAATAACAGTACTACGGTGTCCTGTTTGGGGCATTCTTAATTGTTCTTTGACATTATCTTGAAACAGCCTAGTGGCCGTTGTAACTTTTAAGGAGTTGATATATTTTTATATCTATATTTATAGTAAAGTTATATGTATTTTATGTGAGCAGCAAAATCCGTGTAAATGCGCTCCACGTAAGCGCTCAAAGCCATTCTCGCAAACCATATAGTCCGGACTTCTTTAATGTGTAGCATATAGCACATATGTAATAATTTTAAGACGAATGTGATCGATGCTTATTTTTGAAGTGACATTTAGGAATACTGAACTATGTCGCCACCGGGTTCGAACCAGTGACCTAAGCATGTGGGTCTACTTTTCAGCTATTCGAGGCAACAGTAGAAGTAGCTGATGTTATAATCATATTATAGTGGTAGTGGCAGTGGATGCAGATATGATAATAAAAACTGAGCCACGTCACGGGAAAATTGACATTCGGACAATTTTGTGAATTTCCGGAAAGTGTATATTTAGACTGACCTGTGCATTTATGCATCTGAATTAGAGTCAGAAAATTTCATATTCAGATAGAATAAACCTTCTTTGAATTAACAGCGAACGGTGTGGGCCCTGATCAGATTGCACGGAGGCTGATCTGGACCCACACTGGTTGCAAATTCTCGAAGATTCCTGATGGTCCATTTTCTCATGATACGGTTCAAATAATTTTATGACGTCATTGATATCGACGACGACGACGCTAACTTTTGATGGTGCTTATGACAGTCATTTATTGATGTTGCGATGACAACCAACTGATTGAATATATGCAGTAAAAAACTCAACATGATACATATGTGCTTCTCATATCAACCCCCATGTTGAACAAACACACTCGTAACACATCTTACCTGTTACGAATGCGATCGCATATGTACGAAATCTGTTACAAATGCGATCTGTTACGAATGTGGTCCTACAAAGCTTTTCGCATTTATGCTTGATGACACGGAATTCTTGTACCGAAAATTGTGACGCGATTTCCAACTTTAGTCTTTTAATGAAGTAAGAGTGTTTAACGTATTGTAACACTGGAAAAAAAATTGTTCCCAGTAACTTTCAAATTCCTCAGAAATTTTGTTCCCGACCCACCTGATTCAAAAAAATGTCCAGAGCCTGTGATACGAATCGTATTCTTTGTCAGACATGATGACATGTGCGTTGTTGTCCGCAGTTGTGTAAGTCGGTTACTGACCTCATAGTTCAGTATTCCTGAATATGAAAAACCTGCGCACGTGAAAAAGGTAAACACCTCGAGCGCTACGCACTCTCGGTTTTCACGTTTTTCACGTGCGCAGGTTTTTCATATTCAGGAATACCTCCTACTCGGTCAATAACCATTATTATTACATGACTGTATTCTTTTGTTTCTCTGATTGGCTGAAAACAGTTTGAAAAGTAATGAGTACATATCATATTAACTTATCTTGGGTTATAAATAGTACGAAAATATAAATAGATCAAAGTAGGTGATTGGGAAACCAATATCAACCTGATTTGGTCTAAATTTATTCCTTATTTCTTTATTAAAGTTACAATTGTAATAACAATACTGACTTTACATTTATGCATGTAATAAAACAATTATTGACTTTTTCATAGGCTGATATCAAGATCTTCCAACCCTTAAAAAGTTATATTCACCTCGCCTTCGGCTCGGTGAATATAACTCTTTTCGGGTTGATAAATCCTGATATCAACCCATGAAAAAGTCAATAATTGTATACAGATCAATTACTGCGAGGTAAATACTTACGCACAATAGCTATACTTACGATTGGCCCGATATATCATGCCACTCCCCTGCTTATAAAGTTGTCTATTTCAGCCAATCAGGTTCAAAAGACAAAAAGTAAGTCACACCTCTAGGCATGTCATAACCGGTGTAATTAACCCGTTATAGTTCGGCAGAAATCAACAGAAATAAGTGTGTGTATTGTCTGTTATCGTACTCAGCAATTTTATTTATTTAAAGTCTAGTTACGCCATCAATTATTTATGGATAATCGTAAATGAAAGGAATGTGATTTAACTTGTCAACTATCATTCAAAAGTACACAACATATTAACTATTTTTATGCTTACGAAATTTTATGGTATTCTGTTGGTGAAAGCTATTTTGACCTGAACATAAGAAAATAATTATCCTCTAATAGGTAATAATAAGTTTATCAATGGATGCTAAGGGTAGATAATTTGTAAATAAATACAAACATGTACTAAGAAATCAAGGTTTCCTAACCATAAAATTAGGTCATATGAAAGATTTGTGAAGTATTAAATTATTCTTCAAAATATATGATTTAATGAGAGCTAAAGAGTTACAGAAATAAAGAAAAAACAATAAAATAAGAATGTAAAACAATGTATCCAGTCGGTTGTCGGGTTAGTGAAATAACATTACATCATTATTGTTTTTAAACTTATACAGTAAATTACACGTATTCGGGATTAAACTTGAACTCAAAAAATATAAACGTACAAATAATCAGTAAATATACATCAGTAAAGGCGAAGAAGTATTTAAATACCTACAAAAGAACATAGAGGGATGCGCTCCATCGTTCTAAAAATGGCAATGAATTATTAAAAATTTTATAGATGCTCTAACCAGAATTTCATGTTTTCAAATGTTACTAATTAGTGGCTTCATGGTTATAAGCTCATCTTTAAAGATGAAAAGATACACTGACTTTGAATTTATAAAGTATCAGTTATACTACAAAGAGTGTAATCTGTTTTTTACTTCATTTTAATATGAGTATGCACCGCCTGCTTTGCTATATCAATACAAAAACGCTGGAGACATGCGTTCGATCCTGTCACTTCTGTTTTTTCTTTATTATTATTATTATTATTATTATTATTATTATTATTATTATTATTATTATTATTATTTTGTCTATCTCTGATACAAAAAGGTCAGATTCCGTAGAATGTGTACATGTAATCATTGTGACATAAAATTTATTCACTTGATGAAGACAGCCATATTGCAAGCGAATCACTGCAAGTTTTTAATGAGTTCATAATAGCAATTCTATTCAACATTATCTTTTACCACTCTGCAATTAACGTATTAATACAATACACAGAATGGCAACTAGAGATAATCTCGCGTTTACATGCGCATGCCAAGCGCCTCAGGTCAAAAATACCCCGCCGCGATCACAGCGTTACTGTTATTTGTGTCACTTTTAAGCGGATAATTAGTGAGAGAGGAGCTTAGGGATTTATGCAGGTTTGTTGTCTCAAATATACGATTTCTGAACATGCACTTAAATTTTGCGGGACATTTACCAGACAATTTTTGATGTTATGTAGAGAATATGAAAAACTATTACACTAAACTTGAATTTCTTACACTTTACAAAGACTAAGAAGGGGAGGAGGGCGCCTTAATTGATGTGGGATTATTGTCAAAGTCACAATCCTGAAATCATACAAGATATTTTCAAAACGGGAGAATTAAGTGTGTGTATTTGCTTCCTTTTTCAAAAAAAAAGAACAGTAGTTATAGACTTACCGATATTGGCGTTTTGACCTCACTTGACCCCTTGTCCCGTTTTTATAAGTGCACCTTAACCTTACCCTAAACTTATAATACTAACTCGGTACACTTGTACCCTGAAAATCTTTGGTTAAACCAAATGAAAACCTCTGGTTTAACCAAATGAAGAAAACATATATTTAAAAATAAAAAAAAAACAGAAGGAAACTTTAAACTTTACACTAAAAACAATTTACAATTTACAATAGTTTTGTCCTTATTAATTAAAATAATTTATAATTGTTTGTTCATTTACTCTTTGATTGTTAACTTTTAGTATTTTATACAGTAAATCATACAACGGTACTTTGTCTTTTAATGAAAAATAAACAATAATATCCACAGAGTGTACTTGTTTTGTCTTGATATTGAACATTGTTGTATTTTACATTTGGGATGTAATTAATTACTTCTTTTGGTGGAGGAAGTCCAAATGGATCAAAGTACAAAGTATTCAAGTCCAACAGAGTCATCTAAATTGATTATTCCACATTCGGTTTTTAATCCTTTTGCTTTTGGTAAACCGGTGGTCTCCGAGAGTTTCTTGGTAAATTATTTCTACTAAATACACCCCTAAAGTTTTTAATTTTTAATTGTTTTACCCATTGTTCAATTTCAAAGTTAGAAATTGGTTTGTTTATAAATTTTATTTTATTTTTTACTATAGGAATTCGTCTGTAAGGCCTCCGTTGAGAATCAATCTGTATACCCTGACCATGTCCTTTTCCACTTAACAAAGATGTAATCAAAGGTATCCCTAGACTAGCAGCCAGCATACCCAGAAAGCCGCCATTTTGTTTCTTTTTTTGTGTTAATTTAATCACTGCAGATCCCACTAGTTGCTTTCTTTGATTGGGTGTAAGATATGGTGATATCATGTTTCTCTTATCATTAGCTACTTAAATCATACCATTTCCAAGTATTTTCCTTACACCAGTACTGGCAAGCCCAGACAAAGCGCCGATGCCTAGAGGGGCTAATATTTTTGGAACTGTTTTCGCTGCCATTGGAAGAATTGTTTTTCCTAACAAACCAGCCAAAGCTCCTAAAAATCCACCATTTTGACCTTGACTGGACATTTGTTTTTTTTTAAATTGTAATTTCTAATCCCTTATTATTTCTAATAGACTTTTCAATTTGATTAATTTGTGTTTTTGTTAAAAGTAAAGGAAAGTTTCCACGTAATTGTTCATGTTTTAATCTAAACGAATGTGGAATTTTATTATTATAAGCTTGTGCTAATTTTTTTTTCTGTCCATCTGTAAGGTTAACTTTATATTCAATATAATTTGATGTCATTATATACTTTATATTTATTTTAATTTTTACTTTATTTTAATTTAATTTTAAGCAATAACAAGTTCATTTCCAATAGTATTTATTTCAACTGTTTCTTCATACAATACAATTGCATAAACACGGACATGTTCTGTCGGCCGAACATTTAATTTAGCTGTTAATGTAATGTGTTTAGGATCTCCTGTTATTATTTCCTTTTTATATTCCAAGTTAAAATGAACAAATCCAAAATAATTATAAAAAATTGATCTATTTAGCAGACTTCCAGTAGTCTTATTATTTTGTTTATAATAATAATTAATTACATCATCATATATTCTTGATATACTTGTGTATTCTGTTTCTGGATAAAAAACACCATTACCAACTTCAAGACGACAGGAGCTTAAAGTGCAATCATTATCTGCTGAATTAACTTTAAATGTATCTAATAAATGCGGATTCTGTCTTTGTGCATTACTTTTAACAGGTCGTTGTAAATAAACAAATACATGTTGTGGTTTTGTTATACCAGCTGTTATTCTAAAAGATATGTTCGTCTGTCGTGTATCTGTTGATTGTGTTATCATTTCCCAAAGGTATGACCATCTTGCTTTTGTAAATCTTTCAGTAATTAGATTAAGTCCAAATCCATCGAAAATTAAACGCGGAACCCATAGAATTAATTTTGTTACAATTACTCTACCAGCATCAGCAGCATTAGCTCTTAAAATTAATTCATCATCATCCGTCAGTTGCAGTCTTATTTGAATTTGACTTGGAGGTAAAATATTAGTTTCTAAACCCTGAAAAAATGAATAATTATTTAATGGAATCTTAGCATTTACCGCACTACCACCTTGGATTAATAACTTTCTAGAAGCAAAACCTTCATTATATTCAGCTTGGTCTTTTCTGCTTTCAGCACTAGCGTTAACGTCTAAATAAATAAATTCATTTGTTCCAGTTGATTCTGCATAATCTTTAGACAATTCAACCAAACTCTTTACATTTACTACCTTATATAAATTATTACAATCATATACAATTTTTCCATTTTGTTTAACCACTAACTGATCAATTAATGAAGCTGCATTATTAATTAAAGCAATTTGATCTCCATCAGCATAATTAGCACCATCAGCAAGTTTATTAACCATAAAATTTACTTCAAAATAACTATTAAATCAATCAAAATATGAGCTTCTATCATTAATTGTAAAGTGATATCCGATTTTTTTTGTTGCTTAACATTATTTCCCGAGACAGATATTAAAGCTGTATCTAATTGAATAGTAGTTAGTTCGTATCTTTCACAATATTGTTTTGTTCTAAACATGTATATTATATATTATTTTTATTTTATTTTTTTATAAATTTTGTTAATACGTTTACGCGTCCCCGATCCTGACAAGATTCTATATATTATCGGAGCAGGTTTCTTTTTAAGTTTTTCAACAATTTTATTAGCAGCTAAATTTCCAACTTCCGCCTCAATCTTTTTTGTTCCACTTTTAAGTGCTGCTTTTCCTGCAGTTTCGAGAGCTTTTTTTCTAGCAGATGCAACTCCACTTGAAAACAATTTCGTTAAAGTGTCAAAGATACCTGTACCGTGTATATCTTCTTCTCCCGTGTGAGCATCAACATAAATAAATATTCCTTTATTTTTGTCATAAACTTTTTTGTACATTATGTAAAACTAAAATTTATAATTTCATATTTCTTTTAAAATTAGTGTAAAACTTGTTTCAACCCCGTTAAAATTAATTATTCTACCAAATATGTCTGTAATATATATTCTTATTGAATTTATAATATTTTTATTCATTTCAGAATATCCAACTCTTTGTGGTTCTTTTGTTAATGGATAAGCTCTTGTTAAATCTGAAGTATTTAAAGCATAGATAATATCACTAAAATTACCATCAACAAGTGAATTATCAATAAGATCACAATGAATATAAATTGTATCCACAGAGTTAGTTATATTTGGTGTTGTAGTTCCCCATTCAGTATTTCTCAATGCTTATTTCTCAAATCCAAGCAATGTATGAAAATTTGACATTCTTAAATCCAACATAAAATTATCATGAATTGAAATCAAAATCTTAAAACTACTTAAATCAAATTCTAAACTTATTGGAGCAATGTCTGATTTATCAAATTTAAAACCATCATTGGTTATTAATGTTTCCCTTATATAATTATTAATGTCTGTGTAACTGTAAGAACCATTTTGAAATATAATATCTTTCCAATCCTTACCATTATTATAACGAATTCTTTTATTGTCATATTCATCACTAAACTTATGCCAAGAATAGGTCATAGTGTTAATACTATCCAAACCAACAGCATAAGTTTTATTTTTATATAAAATTAAAGAACGACTAAATCTAATTGTAAAATCACCTGGAGTATTTTTGTTATCATCTTTAACTGTTTCAGAACTTAATACTATTTTTTGTTCCATTTATATAATTATTAAACATATCTTTTTAATAAAAGTGTAAATTCAAGAAAAATAATTTTTATCTTTTGCTAACAATTCATTCATTTTTAATAATTCATCAGTTATACTAATACCTTTATTTTTTAGTTCTTCATTATTATTTCCAGCATTAATTTAACCACAAATTGACTCCAAGTCATTGGCCAATTCTTCTGGATTACATGGACAAACGTCATAACTCTGTCCTCTAATTACTTTTTTAAATTTCATAGATCTTTTATTGATAGGTAATCCTGACTTTTCTGTTTATTCTTTGAATATGTTTTCTAGAATGAATTGAATGATTTTTATTATTGTTATATCTTTTATAAATCAGATCAATCAAATCATTATCTACTTTAGTGTTAATTACTTCTTTTCCAGTTATTCTATCTTTAGCAATTAATTTGTTTTGACCATAAAGTTTATTTAAGTTAATAATTAAATTACCATAATGTCCATTTGGTGAAACTTTATACGGATTCAGAACCTTTGGTCCTTTAAGAAAACTTTGTTTTTGATTATGATATCTTATTCCCTTTCCAAATACTTCTGAGTCTTTAATCATTTTTGATAAGCGTTCACCGTATTTTCTAAGATTTTCTCTGTCTAATTCTAACTCTGAAACATACTCACCTGCAGTCATAGGTTCTGCATCTGTAAATTCAATTATTTCATCTGCATTTCTTTTACTGTGTTCATTTATTTTACGAGTACATTTCTTTAAACTTTCGGTAACCTCTTTTCTTGTTTCTATGCAATCATCTTTATCTTTGCTTATTGCTAACTCTGATAATACAGGTAAGTCCTAATCTGATAATACATCTTTATCGATATTTATATCTAAATTTGCCTCAAATCCTTCAGGAAGTTCTTTAGGAAATTCTTTAGTGACTTCAAACTCATCATCTTCATCATCCAAACCCATATGATCTTTCGGCGGTAATAACGGTAGCGGTTCTTGGAATAGCTGTGGTAAACCCTGTTATGTTTGTATGTCTTTCATTTCATCACCTAGTAACGCTAATTGCTCCTTAATTCCAGGTAATGCTTTTAACTGACTTAATAATTGTTCTTTTTGACTTTCCATTACTTCAGTAATTGGTTTATATTTTTCGGTGTAGATATCCCGATTTGTAGCTTTTTTAATTTTTTCTCTCATTATTTCTTCATTCTTAGCCCTCATCTTTTGCTCGACTAAGTTTTTTATTATTCTCATTTCATTAAGTTTTGATTGCATTTATATAATAATGTAAGATAATGTAAGATAATGTAAAATAATGTAAGATAATGTAATATTATTATATAATGGAAATTCCAAATTATGATACAAAAAGTAATGCCAAGCACAATAACTTTAAACAAATTAAACAATATCCTTTTACGCCAGATTCATGTTTTAGAATGTTAATATGTGGATCTTCTGGATCTGGAAAAACAAATACATTAATGCATATGATACGAGAACCTCTTATATATTATGATAAATTATACCTATATGCTTAAAACCTAGAACAATCTAAATATCAGGATTTAATAAATCACTTAATTGCAAAAAGAAAAATTAAAGTAGATCCAAATGAAATACTTGAATATTCGGCTGATCCCAACCAAATTGAACCCTGTGAGAATCTTGAATCAGAAAAACAAAAAGTAGTAATATTTGATGATTTTGTATGTGAAGATAACAAGGTTCAGAATGAAATAACAAAATACTTTATTCAAGGACGTCACAAAAACTGTTATGTTATTTATTTAAGTCAGTCTTACTATAAAGTACCAAAAAATATTCGGATTAACTGTTCACATTATATTTTATTTGAAAGTCCAAGTAAACGAGAAAATGATATGATTTGTAAAGAACAAAATATTAACCCTAACTCTTTTGCTAATGCAACAAAACAAAAATATGATTTCTTATATATTGACAAACCAAGGAAGGTTTTAAGAAAAAACTTTACAGGAATTATATAATAATTATATAATGGGAGTTTTTAATGATGTAAAACAAATAAATGAACCTGACAGTATAAGTAAAGTTAAATTTGATATTGTTTTAAGTGATTATGCTACTAAAAAAAAACTCAAAAAACTTAAAAAAGAATCGGAATCATATCTTCACAGAAATAAGGAACTTGATAACACAATGTACAGTGCATTAGATATGGGAGGTAATAACCTTATAAACCTAGGAGATCCAGATAAACCCAACGATGCAGCTTCAAGGCGGTTTGTGTTTAAAAAAGTTCAAAGTGTAATAGATGACTATAATCTTGAAGACATCAAATCTGTAAAACAAACACTAGAAGAAGAAGTAAAGAATATTGAAGATTTAACAAAAGATTTTAAAAAGAATTCATTATTAATAATTCAATTACAAGGTAAACTTGGAGAAGAAATGAAAGCTATGACTGATTCTATTAAAGAACTTGAAGAAAAATCTGATTTGACAGATGAAAACATAAAAGAAGTATTTAGAACCAATGTTGAAAAGTTATACAATCAAGTTCAGGAAATAAATGATAGTATGATTAAACACGAAGAACTAAAAGACAAGATTATTGAAGCTGAGAAAAAGTTACAAAATATATTTCAAATAAACTTGCAGAATATAAATCTGAATTGGAAAAGGCAGCTTCACAAAGAGGTGATGACCATGACACAGCATTAGAGGACTTTAAAAAACAAATTCGAGGTTGGGTAAGTACTATCGATGTACGTCACAATTTACAGTATGCAGACTTAAGTAATCTTACAAAAGAATTACAAGAAGATGTTAACAAAGCCAATACTAAAATTAAAAATAATAAAAATGAACTGGACTTTTTAGTTGAAAAAATCAGTTAAACAAGGAGAGTTAATTAATGCTAATACCTAAGCAATTTCTACTAATACCGAAGAAATTACCACTAATGCTGAAGAAATTACAAAAGTAAAAAATGTTTTCTTAAAACAAGAAACACAATTAGCCAGAACAAAGGGTGTTGTTGACAATCTATCTGCTTCTGAAGTTGCTACAACAAAACAACTTGATGATTTAGCTGAAGTAATTCTTAAACTTAATGAAAATTATAAAGCAATAGAAGATGAACTAGAAACAGTAAGACGTGAAGTGTTTCTTTTTGAACATTACAATAACAGACAACTACATATAACGGTTTCCGGTATAGGAAAACCATATGAACTTGAAGATAAACAATTACAACAAAAGGTAAAGAGCCAATATTTTTTTTTGCATTATTTGGAATACGAGCTAATAAGATTACAGATTATAAAAGTTTTATTAAAAAAGGAACAAATAAATTTCTAATCGAACAAGATGAGGATTATATAATTGAAGTTAATATTATCGTAGGTATCGTAGACTCCTTTAACAAAGTTTTGATTTTATTTTTAGCTGGTTGGGACTGGATGGTCACACAAATGGAATAGAGTATATAAAACCTGAGGTTAAAAATACAACACTTGTTTTTAAGAAAAAAATTAATTTAATCAAAAAAAAAGGTTTGCAATTTTACCAAATGTAGGCATATCTAGAGGTGGTGATACATTTACTATAGAACCAGGAAGTTATCTCAAAATATATCTAGTTAATTGATTAATTTCCATTTATTTTCATTTAATATAATGGGAATATTCAATAATATAAACGAAAAAGTAAGTAAAATAGAAAGACAATTAATAAGAAAACCTCTATTGTTTTTAACATCTGCAACACAAGATACCGATAGTGGATTATTTCAATGGAAAGTTGATAATGCTAGTCCTGGTTTATATCAAAATGGTAATAATGTAACAATTAATTTTAATTGTATTTTAATTATTCTTGTTGATGCAATAAAATTAGATAAAGGAGAAGCGAAATTAGAATTAAAAAATAAAGAAAATGTAATTCTTCAAAGATACCATGTAAAAAAATAACAGAAAAAATGAATCTATTTCTATTAGTTATGCTAATTAATTTAAAATAGATGATGTTATTTATATTAATTCTTTAAACGTTATGAATATTCAGTTAACAATTTATGGTTCTATAATTTAAGAGTAAGCTAATGTATCAATACCACTATCAAGAATATATCTTTTTTCGTCATAACATGATAAAGATGTTTTATTTATAACATAACTGGAAATATTGTGTTTATCAGACCGAATAACTTTAAAGGTGTGATTACTTTGGGTTGAATTAAACAAAGTATCTTTGTAATTTTTATGAACTATTGTTTTCTTTACAACATGTTTTTTAATTCCTTTACATTTTTTAATGTTAACTTCGTTTTCTAATAAATATGAATACATTTTACTACGTAATCCAACAAATTCAACGACTGGAATACCGGCAGCTTCGTCTTTAAACTTTCCAATTACTTTTTTATTATTGTCGAAATAAAATTTTGAGTTGTTATTATAATCACTATTATCAAATAAATCTTTGTCCTTATCAAAATCCTCATATGCATCTTTGGTTTTTATTTCATAACATAATGAATCAGTGTCAGTGAATAAAAGCTTTGCTGAGTTTTCATACTTTTCCTTAATGTAATTATAATGAAAATCATACATTAAATATTTTGATAAATCTAGAATGCACATTCCAACATAACAAGGTCTGTTTAATAACAAACTTTCTTTTATTCTATGAATACCAAACAAATTCTTGTTAAACATCGTTGAACTAACAAATGAAGGTTTGGCAATATATTTTAATAAAAATTTTCATATGAGTTAATTTAATATTAACCCTCTTGCGTAAATTCTCCATCGTCTTACCGAATACAGAGTTGTTCATTAACTTAAAAAAGTCCTTTTCAAATGAATTTTTTGCTTTAGATCTTTTTTGAGTATTAAAATCAATATACATTTTTAACCAAGGACTTTCGTCAAAAGTTAATATTTTGTGTATTTTTGTTACTTTTAACTCTAATTGTGTATATAGTTCAAGATTTTTATAATGAACAACATAATTTTGTTTTTTCATTAAAGTTGGAACTATTTTTTTTACATTACTTTTTCCTATTTCAAATTCTGTTTAACTATTTTTACTATAATTTGAAAGCCATTCGTCTGGTATTTTGATTTTTTCAGGAGCTAAAGGATAATCATTATGTACAGCATGTAATTCTTTTGGATATTCAAGATCACATTCAACTATAAAGTTAGTTTTACCTTTTGCAATTAATTTCTTGAATTGTTTTTCGGATATAAATTTAAAGTTTCCAGAGGGTAAAGGTCGACACATGGCCCAACCATAAAGATTATTGGCGTCGAGGTACATAATGTATTTAGATTCTAATTCAGGATCATAATCTTTCATATATTTATTGTTTGCTTTACTGTATCTGTTTGAAATATAACTTATTCATCCTCTCAATCCCTTTTCAATAAAAAGATACATATCAATATCAGTTATTAAATCTAACTGAATTCCAATCATTTTTAACATTGCATCCCAAGCTAAACCAGGACTACTAAAATAATGGCAAGGATCTAATTTGTAGTACTCTAAACATAGTTTTCTAAAATTTTCGAATGTATCAGCTAAAAATATTACGTCAGTTTTTAAATATAGATCATGATATTCTCCCATTGTTTTAATTTTAAATTTATTCATTTTTAGCATGTTCATATTCATTGTCAGATATGTGTGTTTCATTTAAAATTGAATAAAACTCTTCTTTAGGAGGTAATTTTGTTTCTTTGAATTTTTTAAATGAATCCATGTAATCATATGGATAAACGCCTTTTGTTTTTAATAATTCTAGTGTAACCGAAGGTTCCAGCTTCGCTATATTTTTATCAAATTCTTGAGATAAATATTTAAATTCTGGAATATTTTTTACTAAGTTATCCAATGATTGAGACATAAATTGGAATGAATCAATAAAGACTAAAATCTGGAAAGTAGATCTCTCGGAAGCACCGAGAACAAGGCAAACAGTGAAACTAAGTCGGAAATCATAAATGCCATATATCTTTCCATATTGTTAGGAATAACATTAATTTCTTTTTTAAATTTTCCTATTTGTTGCATAATAAAATGACCATCATAACCTCTTAAATTATGAAAAATAACAGGAATTTTGTGTGTTAGTTTAAAATTAATATTACATTCTGAGTGAGCACTTCCTCTGAATTTTCCTGTTATATGACAGTGGTAACGTACTTTGATTGAATCTTCTATATATTCTTTTTCACAGATATGACAAAACTTTTGTTTTTTAAATTCACTTTCATCTTTCTTAGACATTCTTAATTCTTTGTTAAAGTGCTCTTTAAATATTTCTCTACAATATTCCTCTTCCTCAAGCACTTTTGCAATAAATTTATAAACTGCATTAGGTCCTCTATAAATCTGGGTTGGTTTAGTATATTTATCGTCATAACAACAAACAACTTTATAGCCGTAACCACAATCTATATGATTTTGATATGGTTCAGTAAATGAAGATTCAGGTGACGGTAAAGCAGTTAAAACTTTCTTAGTTATTGATTCAAAATCAGCATAAATTACAAAAGGTACTGCCAAACCTTTATGATAATTTTTAAATTGTACTTTACTTCCTTTTCTGGCATTTTTACGCCTTGGGTACCATTAATAGCTAAACAGTTTGGTATGTGTTCATTTAATATTCTTTCTTGAGTAAAATGTTGTAAGCAACTTTTACAGAAATATTTTCTATGTTGGTCTTTGGTTTTGTTAGTCATTAATCTATTAAAGTTTTTTATCCAAACATAATGGTTTATCTTATCTTTATTAATTAATAACATATCACAGTGTTCTTCGTATTGATATTTTGATATGTACAATGGATAAATTCCCGTAGGTTCTTCACAACCAAAAATATTAAATGATATTTCATTTATAACTTCTATTTTAGGTATTTAATTTCATGTTACAGGAAATTTAATTCCAGTATAATCAAGATCGTTTATATGTTTTTTATATTTTGTAATTTTTTGAGGTTTTTTTCAACAGGAAATTTGTAAGCTAAATGGCACCATTTAAAACATTCGTTATCATCATTCTTTATATTTATTAATCCTTTCATTGGATGTTGTAACAGTTTTTGGTAATTCTAAATAACTTGAAGCAGCCAGTGGACTATACTTATATCATTTTATATAATGAGCATCAACTGACTCTATTCTCCAGCCACTTCCTTCTGAAATCCAGTTGCCAATTCTATTTATTATTTCATCAAAGGCTTGACGTAAAGTGTTTTTTATTTCGTTTGTGTTAATAATTTCTAAAGCCTTTGATTGAAAATAAGCTGATTTATATATTGTATCTGTTGCACTCATTTTTACAAAAGTTATTTTTAAAACAACGTTTATTTTTATACCTTTTAAAGCTTTAAGTTCAGATTTAAGTATTTCATAAGAGTCGTTTATAGTTAAATATAATTGATTTTTTGGATCTTGTCTTTATGTAATTTTAATTTCAAATTTCTTATAATATTGATTTTTTGATTTCTCAATTTCCATCTATATATTATATTTAAAAAAAAAATCACTAAGGAAAATAGGATTAAAAAAAGTAATAAAATAAATAAAGTTTAAGAAAAAAATGAAATATTTAAATTTATATCTTTTTCCGCTGGTTTTTGATATTCCACTTTTAACTTGGTTTTTTCCTTTGCAGCACATTGTTATTAACCCAGAATTAATATCGAGGTCTTTGGATGCTGCATAAGTGCTTTTATATGTTTTTTCTTCATTAGTATCACAATCGGTTGCAATAACATTTTTAGGATTGTTTCGAATATTATTTGGTCTGGAACAATCATATAATCTTACATTACTTTCCTCTTCTGCTAAAGGCACTACCGGAGGTACTGACATTAAACAACCACAGTCCCATTCAAATAAATTCCTTTCTAATAGTGAGTAGGTTATAGGAAAAAGATGTTTCCTTTTGTGAAGAAAGCACCAAACTTTGTATGTAACTATTTTGAAGTATGCTGAATCCAAAAAAAGGATGAGACACGCAGTTCACTAACCTTAATTAGCTTAAAATGAGGCACCAAAAAGGGACCTATATTTTATTTATTTTAATCATATATTTTTGAAAGCAATGTCCAAAAGGTTAATATAACCTAAATAAGTAACTACTATTGACATAATATTTATTTAGTTACATAATATACATATTTAATATATATGACACTGACAAATGACATAGATGAGGCCCTAAAAGGGGGAAAATTGTTTAAAAATTTCATTTACAGGATGACTTTATATTTAAGTGTGAATATATATCACTCAGGTAAACAAAACTAATTTTAGTATTAAGTTATATCAAAATACTATTTAAACATTCTTTACATTCTGAGGTTCATTAAGGGTATGTTATAAAACACGTTCACATATATGTACATATTGTAATTCATATAATCGATTTTACAGTACTTATACTGTACATGGGGTACCGTTAGTTCGATTTCCCTATTATTAGCAGTCAAAAGAGCAGCTAAAGAAGGGGTTATTTTGTATTTTTCTTTTAATATCTAATTTAAATTCATGTAAAACGTATTATACAAAACATAATTTATATGTTTTTCAAGACAATTAATGACTTCAAGTTAAAGCATATGATCATCCTAATGCTTTCTTTACAACAAAAGAAAATGGAATGTGAACTAAATGTATTGTTGCATTTATTATTGCTTATTTATACTATATTCAATGATATTAAATTTTTTTGAATTAGATTAAGATTTCAAGTTTTAGAATCAGTCTCAATTCCGTTCTTTTTTAAATAGCACTGGTATTGTATGATAGATTAACCTTTGTACGGTTTGAATCAACGACCTTCCTATTGATCTGACAACACCTTTACCACTAGACAGTCACTCTCACTGAACCCCTCCATAAAGCTTATAACTATAAACATTTCTACAGTGCAGTGATTTACTGCAGACACCCCAAGAACGCAAATAGATATATATAAAAATTGTTTAAGATGAAAATATGATACAGAAATAAAGAAAGTCATACCAAATACAGTTAGATGCAAATTTTCGAAGGTAAAGATTAATCGATTAGTTTATAAACAATGTCTCCTTAAAATATACTGAGCTACAGTTATCATGCATATTAATTAAGCCTTTTGACAAATTTTCTGTCTTAGGTTCCAAATCGGCCTATATAATGTTATCATGTATCTGATAAAGAAATGATCATTCAGAACATTGTACTTGTGGGTCAAAGTTGGGTATACTCTGCATCTCGGTATAGCCGATGGAGCTCATTCAGCACGAGTAAAATGGCTATTACAGGCCGTCCTAGATATAATCATAGCTAATATGTGCTCTTTGTCCAAAACAGTGTTAGGAATACCTCTAAGTAGCGCAATCATAAGTCCTAGAATAATTACCTGTTTAGGGTAATGTCCCAGGCATTTTTTTCGTGAACTTACAAAAGTTGAAAGAAAAGTAACGATCAAGATACCCTGAACAAACAACTTTTAATTTTAGGCGTAACAACCCTTTCAAGATTTGCCAGTATTACGCTCTCTAGCACACATGTCTTCAAAATGTCTACGTACACAGGATTGGCTTGATACATTTATATTTGCCTTTGTATGTATTCTTGTAGTTACATTGATGAGTTTCCTCCAACTTACAGCAGCTAATTATGATGCGTATTATATAATTAAAGCAAAGTACCAGTTTTCTTGACCATTTCCAGTTGACAGGATTAGCAATGTCAATGTATGCTATAAATTCCTGTCTACAACCTGCTTGATACAATGATTTTTGCTATATACATGAACCTCTCTCAGGGGGTTGCTTTCAATACGTCTAATTGCTTAAGAAAATATATTCTCTGGCTTCATTTTTATATTTCTTTGCATGATAGAACAACCTATCCTTCCATGTCATGTGCGCTTCTTGAATCTTTTAACACGGCCTAACCATAAGTAAAGATATCCTTTGCCTTGCAAACGTATTGAGACAGTATCTCAACCAGATAATGCATTATAAAGAATGTTAGCTTCACGTCTACGTTCTTTGATGTGTCTTTTCCTGTTAGAATTTTGTCATTGTTTTTATGCAAAAAAGACTGCTAACTACGGAATTAGTCAGCATGTACCAGAACTGTTTGGAACGGCCAAATGAAGCTACAGCTAACAACTAGCAAACTGTTTTACTACAGAAAATAACAGTGTGTATCAGTGTTGGTTGCTCGTAACATTATCCCTTTGTGGTTTTGTTTTAATGCATCTGCGGCAAACAAATGTGTACCATCTCGCATACCAGTTAGTGCACGACTTTAAACTTTTGGAACAATACATGGTCATGTTATAAACAAAGGTATCAAGCTGTAAGACAGTAAATGGTGCCAGATAAAATTCTAGTTCCTAAGGGAAATAGACAGCATGAACCTAATGTTCACATTTCTAACATTTATATAAGAAGCCATGTTTAAGTAGAGACATATAGGTATGAACATACTTAATAGCTGACCTTCTTTACTCTAGATAAAATTGTCAAATTTCAAATAGCTACAGCACAGAGCAGGACCCGTTTTAAATGTATGTAGCTTACATTTTTACATTTTCTTAAAGAATATTGTCAGTGTTAAAGAAAACATCAAAAGAAAATTGGGGGTCATGTACTTCAGTCAAACAAACCAACTACAATATCAACTAAAAATGATACCCTAAGTTGTATGACCTACATTTCCATAATAAATCTGTCATGCTATATTATTGCGAAAATGCTTCCTATATGTCGAGGATGGATCTGTTATGCAAGTTTACAAGTTTACAAGTTATGTGATTTCAGCAAAAAAAAATGTAAAAATGAAAGGAAAAAAGCAAAGACAGAGCAAAGAAGGAGAACTCTTTGAATGCGCCATTTTGCGACTACCATGATTTTTTCCGCGCCAGTTTTTCTATTTAGTGTCTGTATACCTTAACTGTGACCCTTGCACTGCTTAATTATGTTGAATCTGGATTCACCAGTAGAGACACTTCATTACTATGTTCACTTCTGTGTAATAACACATTCATGTATAAGAAATATAAATGTGTCAAACAAATGTATTAGAGAAGTACTGGGAAACCTGTTACAATTCTTAGTTATCTATTGAATGTGTGTAATTATCAGTTTCTTTATTTTATGGGTCTTTGGATGAGTCATTAGATTTGAAAACATGATTATGTCATAACTATACTGTTATGTAACATACTAAAATGATCCATTGAAGGGCCTCTCTTTTTTATATAAATCTATTGCCCAAATAAATACAGATATGTATGTGGACCTAAACATGTGAATACTTTTTACTTTTTTGATATTTTATACATAATACCCATGAATTCTGTTTCTTTACTTAAGTTTAGTTCAGTAATATGATATTTTACGGATTGAAATAAATTAATTTGCCCTTAAAATGTGATTTTTAACAATTTCCCTTTTAAGGACCTCATATTCTTTTCCTGAGTTATGTATATTGAATGTGTATAAAATGTACTTGAATAAATTTTATGTCAAGGGTTATAATTGGTTATGGTAATGAATTATCATTTTTGAAATTGTTATAGATATATTTAATTGAAATAAAGAAAAGGTAGTTCCCCTTTGGGGCCTCATGTTTCGGTCTATTTAAGCCAACAGATCGTATATGTAGTCCATTTCTAATCCAGTATACTTTATAATACTTTTAAATACAAACGTTCATGCTTTCTTCATAAGAAACATCTTTTCACACGCAGTTTTGAAATTAAACATACAGTAAAATCTGATTACCTGTCTTTTTAGTATGTACCTTGAGAAATAAGAGTATTTTGTAGTAAACTTTGTATATTTGTCAATACCAAATGGTTGTTTGTCTATGCTAGTAATATGTTATCGATGTTTAGATCATATGAAACATTACTTTATAGATAAAGTTCAATTTACAGGAATAAAAAATTTTTTCAAGACATTTTTACCTCCCTTTTTAAAATTGATTTCAAAGGAAGTTCCAGGGCAGATATAGCGTGTCTCCTCCTCTTGTAGGATGTGGGATACCTTAAAGTAATTGCAGGCAAAATTTGGTACTTTCTTCACCAAGGGGAACATCTTTGCCATTTTTTGTTCCTTATCTTACTCGCTATAATAGATAAGGATCTATAACATTTTGTAATTTATCAATGACATGATTTTTATATTCATCGCTAACTATTTGATCAAGTTTTGATTTAATAACGTTTCTTCTTTTGAGTACTTTTTTATATGAATTATTGTCTGGATTCATTATTTCTCCTAAAATACTAGATAATTTTGGCATAATCATTCTATCTACTTTTCTTTTAACCATCTATATAATATACTTATAGAAAAAAATCTCTAAAAAACGCACGTAAAATTTAATATAGCTCTTCTTCTTTTTTACTTTTATATCCGTTAAGTTTAAATTCCTTCATATGCATTTCAAGAGGCATTGAATAGTTTTTTTTTCTTTCTGCATTTCTAACAGTATTGTAAAAATATCTTGAATAACTTTATTTGGATCTTCTTTGCTTATTTTTCCGATCCGTGCTTTTGTTATTAGTTGTTTTATTTTGTGGTGGTGCAATTTTAAAATAGCTTTTTTGTTTTCAACTTTTAGTCTATTAATAAATATAGTAATTATTGACGGAACAGCGCCAGCAACTGCTACAAATATAGGAATAACTGGAACAAGTGCTAATGCAGCCGAGCAACCAAAAATACCTGCTGTAATCTGTAATCCTGTATTTACTCTTCCACAAAACTTATAACTTTTTCTGTAAGCAGCAGCTAGTTTAGTTAAGTGGATAATTAATTGATCTATTGTTTCTATTCCATTATTAGAGATTAGATTTTTATCACTCATTTATATAATATATTTTCAGTTTAAATTTCTTCCAATTCACTAAATGGTAGACAGCTATTAAATTTTTCATTGTAACCTTTCCATTTTACTAAAGCTTGTTTTTTCTTATAGTCTCGTCTAATAACTTTTTCTATTCTAAAAACTTCTTGTGTAGTAGGTAAAAGTTCTTGTTCATAAAATGAACCCTGAATTATTTCATCATTTAAATCTTTTATAGTGTATGTTCTGGGCTTTGTATTATTAATTTTATAAATTATAAATATGTCCAGTTTGGTGTATATCCTTTTTCAAAATGTCTTTTCAGTTTGCTTAAGCGAACTCGATCATCAATTTTAAATTTTGGTTTACTTTTTGGTATCTTTAAATCACCATATAAATTAAAGTAAACAGTACCTTTATTTAAGTTTTTGCTGGCTTCCGTTGGTGTCATTTTTATACTAGAATGTTTTGTTTTGTTATATTTATCAACCATTTCCTGTAAATTATCTAAATAAGTATAAGTATTATTTGCTGTAAAATATTTCCACATTATTCTTTTTAAACTTCTATTAAATCTTTCAATAACTACAGCTTTTCCTTCATTAAATGTATGGTACATGTTAATCTTATATTTATTCAAAAATGATTCAAACTTTTTATTATAAAATTCTTTTCCTTCATCTACCCATAAATTTGTTGGTGTTCTGTTTTCAGGCCGAGCGTGAAGCTCATTAGGAGCTGAAGCTCCAGAAACTATTTTATTAAATGCTTCAGTAACAGATTCTCCAGTTTTATTCTTTAATGGAATAACCCAAGCATATTTACTGAATATATCAATAACGGTTAACAAGTACTTTACACCTTTATTATGTTTTGAAAAAGCTTGCATGTCAACTAAATCAGCAGACCAAGTATCATCAATATCATTAACAATCACCCGTCGTTTCCTAAATTTTCTTTTAATTGGTTTGTGTAATTCTTCTGCTAATTCATCACTCCAGCGGTAGCTTGGTGCAGTTATTTCGGGGGTATACTCTACCCCCTTTTCCCGATTTTTTTACTTTCGTCCTAACCCAAGTTTGTATTTCGTTTTAATTATAGGTTTCACAACTAAATGTTTTGCAATCTTTTCCCCAAATGTTTTTGATTTAGTGTTATTTAAGTCGGAAAGCATTTGCTTATCGCATTTGTTTTTACTTATTTTTGAACTATAACAATAGTCATGGTCCCTACATACTGTATCCAATTCATTCATGGGTTGTCCATTATCTAAAGCGTTTCCAGGCCCACAATAGTTATATCATGGAAATGTTAACCCCTTTTTAGGTAATAAAGGTAACATTGCTTTGTGAATATCAATTGCACCTCCTGTACTTTTAACAAACTTTGATTTCATTCTTCCACAAGATGAACAGGTAGCCATTATCATTTTTCTCCCGTTTTTTGCTGTAGCATAATGAGGATTTATATTATCAGTAAATCTTCTTTCTTTCAAACAATACATTTTATTCAGTAAACTCATTATATTATATGTATTTAAATTTAATAGAACACTTATATTAAATCAGCTGTAAAACGTAAAGATTTAATAGAACACTTATATTAAACCAGCTGTAAAACATAAAGTGATCACAGGGAAGTTTAAACGGGATTGTACTACAAAGTAAACATATCTGCTATATGAATAAAAGTAAATACCAATAAAACGACAACAGTGTCGCTTTACATTGAGCTAAAGTAGAAAATTATAAAAAAAGTGCAAAAGCCCCGTCTGCTACACATTACTTTTAACCCCGACATCGGGTAACATCAGTTATGTGCGCGCCCGATGCCGGGGTGAACATTCAGCCGTTCTTAAGCCACCTCACCTGTTGGTTCAACTGAAGTGAAGCATTGGTTCCTCTTAAGCCGTCCCACCTGTTGGCTCGCAGCAGGATCGTCTTTAACCCCATTGTTTGTTGTCTCTCGAAACCTTCGATATTAGAGACAAGAACGAGGTAAGACAAGCCCGGTGGCTATTACAGATTATAGGAAGATATCTATTATGCGCACAACCTTCAATTTGTAAAAGTCACAGCTGCAGGCATCAAGCGGGTGGAACAGACCCAATACCGAACTTCTGAATCAATCAAGCTGCCATTAAACAGACAAAGCAGGAGTCATACTAAGCCTTCCTGAACGTAGCATGTAACAGTCGCAACCTACTTAAACGTATTGAAAATTTCCCTTATATGTTTAACACTGCACTTGTGCAATCCAATAAAGTAGTAAAGCGTAATATAACACCACCATGCGTCATAAATCAATAAGGACAAAACTATTATAAATGTTTTTCAGTGTATGAATATTTCTTCCGGGTTTTTTTAATTGTGTAAGTTAACCTTGGTCCTTTCAGCCTTACGTCTATCAAATCAAATGTTTTCATTTGATTAAACTGGAGGTTTTCATTTGGTTTAACCAAAGATTTTCAGGGTACAAGTGTACCGAGTTAGTATTATAAGTTTAGGGTAAGGTTAAGGTGCACTTATAAAATAGGGACAAGGGGTCAAGTGAGGTCAAAACGCCAAAATCGGTAAGTCTATAACTACTAAGAACTGTATAATTATTTATGTGCATCATCATTTTTACTTTTCTTGTCTTTCATACTTAAAATTTTGTCTTTAACATAGTTTCGGACGGACTGTTTCTCGAATATTGTCGCGCAAAAAAGCGAGGTTATGATTGTTAAGTTAGTCAATTATTTTTTTTCTGTTTCAGGATTGCTTAACATAAAATAATTATTACACTCTTCCAAATACATACAAACCACTGTTAGATTGTTTTTGCATTTGACTTGCGTATATTTTAATAATATATTGTACGAAAATAAAGACAAAACCTGAAGTAAAATGTGAAAACTACTTCTACTGCAGTGAAGTAAACGCTTTCTGAATGTTAGTAGTCAAAACTATTTGCACTCTGCTCTATGAACCTCGGGTAATAGTTTTTACTGTTAGCCGACATGCCATTCAAATAAGGTAGTGGCCAGGGGTCCAGTAACCGGACCTCTAGACCTTGAGTCTAGATGTCCGGTTACTTGTCCTCCAGACAACCCGTGCATGGCAGGCTAGAGGTCTAGTAATCCTTATAGATACTGAGACTTTTCTTGTATTACAAAGAGAATAAAATCATGATAAAGTAAATATCAAATTACATTCTATTTTATTTAAAGTTAGGCCAGAAGTTAATATTATATGTAGTAGGGACCTATGGAGGCATAAACAACGCCCGGACCGAGAAAGCATACACTAAAAAGACGCCACCATAGTAAAATCCAGTAGTGTGATGTCCGAAACATACAGCGCTACACACAATGGTAAACAAACAACAGGAAACAGGAAAATTTTTTAAGAAAGATTTTTTTACGGTAATTTAGACGACGGGTACACAGGATTCGCGTGTAAAACATTTTTTAATCATAGATTATTTTAAAAATTTTCAGTATCTTTAAAAAACAATATCGCTAGTTTGCTAATCTTTTTTAGAAAAATAATAATTTTAAAATAAGAAAATCACAGAAAAACGGCGAATTTTGAAAATTAAACGCAAAATTCCATACAGCGCGATCGAAAAATATCTTTTTTTAAAAATTTGAAAAGTAAAAAATACCGCTATAATCATTAAATATAGATTTTGGGATTAAAAAAAAAACAGATTGAAAAATTTAAGAAATAACAAAATGACAGCATTTTAAAAACAGAGTAAAAGGGTTTGGGGGATAGACTTCAAATTTAGGGAGAATTTTTGAAAAAACAATTATAGTGTTTTTTTCACTATAAGGAGCCGAATCACATGAAATACAATGATATTTGGGTTTTTAAGTTTAAAAGATAACAAAGGGTGCACAAAATGAAAATTATATCCCAAAACTCAAAGCCGACGGAGTCTGGATGGAAGTAGTTTTCAAGGTATATTATGAACACAGCAAAAAAAGGGGTCTTCTCAAAATGGCTAGAACTTTCGAATGCCTCTCTTTGGGTGACCGCTCTGACCTCGCTTGAAACCCATACGCCCTCTACCTGATCGGTCTCAGACCACTATTCACTACACTCCTCCCCTTTTTATAACCAGGTCCCCGGGGGGAGAATCTTTGGGTCTCCCAGGGGTGGGGAAATAAAAGGAATAATCCCGGTCATAGGGATGGCCTAGCTAAAACTGAAATGGTTAACCTAGAGGAGGCTAAAATTTCCCCTAATCTAATTTACCCAAATTTGGCCCTACTCTGGGGTGGGTTTAACATGACCCTTCGGGAATATGAAATTCCCCCAAAATGCTCGCAAAGAAAGGTCAAGCCAAGCATATAGGGACAGAGGACGAACGGGATTTTTTTGGGGGCCAACATCAGGGGGGACATAATTTTTACTCCCTAACCGCTCCACAGAAAACCCCTGAAGGGTAATACAAAATTGTAAAAATTAACCAAGTGGGAAATGTACATCACTCCCAAAAAATAAAGTGCAACAGCAAATTTAACATAATCCAGGTGGGAAATATTCATCATTCCCAAAAAATAAAGTGTAACATTAAATTTATCACAATCCAGGTGGGATATAAATATCACTCCCAAGGCCAAAACCATACAAAGGGGAAACTACTTAACAGGGACCGGGGCAGTTTAACCCTGGTAGACTAGGAGTACGTTCCTGCCCACCGAAAGATTGACCTAAATACTAAACGGACAGGGGTCTCATCACCCAAGTTAAAGGCAAAGAGTACCCAACTCAACAAAAAGACAGGCCGATTAACCTTCACGGACATGGGGACATGGGAGCCCGAGGGGAAACCCCCGGACATAGCTTATAAAACGCACTCTCGTGAAAGAACGTTTGTTCGCATTTTCACAAGTGCGGGACATAAGTACCTGAGGGGAAACCCGAAAGGACACGGGCCACCAATACTGCGGTAATACCCAGCAGGTGTGGGGCATTGTGGGGATACCCGCGGGGAGCGAAATGCGGGCCATCCGTCTCCAAGATTAACCTATCGGAGGGGACGCTCTTCAAACCACCCAAACTGGTCTGCGCCCAAAACTTCCCACCCCGTTTTTTTACACTAAAGTAAGTGTTGGGAAACGCTCCCCCACCAAATTGACTAAAATCAGTGGACCCCTGGAAGCAATGCAGTTGAATGTACTGCATGCTGGGGATTCCGGACGCCTGACACAGTGACAGGAGCCTCAGTGTCGGCTCCATATTGAGCTATCCCGGGGGACCCCCGGGGCATGAAGGACCAAACCCCCTCAGAATACCCACGCAGTAACCCCTGGAGGATCCTCTGAGCCACCCACCATAAGGGTGAGTGGTCCTATCTAGACCCACCTCCCCATAACCCACCAGGCGGCGAGAGTCCCAGAGCTGGAACATAAGTTCCCGCTCCTGCCTGGTCACTGAGGGCACTGATTTTGGATGTACCCCCACTCTTGTAATACACCTCCCTGGTTATCAGCTCTTCCACCTCCATTACGAGAGAAAAGAACTTGGGGTCGCAAAAGGAAGTGACCACTCCCTTAATCCCTACCGTTGACCTGCGGGCGCCGGGCCCACGCCCTAATAATATCACCAAAATGGGGCAGTGATAGAGAGCCCCCAAATTCCTGGTCAGACGATCAAGGTGAAAATGGGTATCTACCACCCACACTCCTTCCTCGGTTACTCTCCCAGGCAAGTTTGCCCCTTCCGGCTGTACTTCAGGGTTTTTGGCCTTCACCTCCGGGGATATAGGTACGTTTCCCCCCCCCCCCCCCCCCCCCGGAAGCTTCCCCCCTAGGAGGTAAACTGCCCGATGCAGCTTCCCCCTGAACAAAGGACAGCTGGTCAGCAGCGGATAGCAAGCTAACCGCCACTGCCAAACACCTCCAATCCCCTAGGACCATAGGAGACCGGATGGGTCTGAGGCTGGGCACCAGTTCAGCCCTCCACCCATTGACCCGTGCAAACAATGACATATTGGCAATCTGGTCGGATTGAAATCCCTGCTCCAGATTAGGAACTCCCTCCTGATTGATCAAGTGGATCAAGCGAGGAAGGGTGCCATCACCCCCCATCACCCGACTGGCCAACCACTGGACTTGTCGCCCCCGTTCCCTGAGGGTAGTGGGGTTCCGAGCCCCCGAATGGAACGACACGGGCAAATGTGACCTCCGGACATGGGTCTTCATGTCCGCAGCGAGCCTTTACAATTGCGGACTGGGCACAATCGTTTCCGGACATTTCCCGGGGTTTTAGGACGCCCCTTCCCAAAACTCCTCGAAAGGTTTTTTTGGGGGGTTAGGCCAACTTGCCTTGGGGCCGTAAAACCCTTTGGGATCCCCTTAAACCTGGCTTTCTTCGGGGAAACCAAAGAAATTCCAAGGGAAGCTTGCCTTTTGGGCACCCTTCTAATACGGGGCCAAACCAGTTTCCCCGGGTCCCGGACCTCACCCCTAACGGGCCCCCCTGGGGACGGGTTAAACCCGGCTTCCAAAGGATTAAAGTGGGGTTTCCACTCTCCCCCATCGCCATTTCGGTAGGCGGGAAAGGGGGAATCCCTTACAACCCACGGGACAGGTGGCCTGCGCCCCTTCTATTTGGGGCCCGTAAAACCCCCCCACCCTTACGAATTAAAAGGGACCCCCCGGCTTGGATGAGAAAGGGACAAAAATCCCCCCCGGTTTCCCCCCCGGGGACTTTGGAACCTCATTTAGTTGGGGAAACCTCAAGGGACCCCAAACTGGGAGGTGAAAAGGACCCGCCCCCGATTTTTCCCCCCCTGGGCCCCCCAAAACTGGCCCCCCTAACCCTCCCAGACTGCTGGGGGATATTCTCCTCCTCACATCCCCCAATGACCCAAAGGAAATCCGCCCCACTCACCCCGAGCCCAGGGGGGAACTTGACCAAGGTAAAGGGTCCCTCCCAAAAGGGGAACGGGGGGCCAAAGGGGGCACTTTTCCGCCCCCAAGGCCAAATTTCCATCGGGGAAACTGACATGGGGAAGCAAACCCCTGCCATCGCCTACCCCGGGTTTTCAAAAAGGGAAAGGGGGCCTTTAACCCCCACAAAATCCCCGGGGGTCACCCCCCCGGGGGTTCCACCACCGATGTCGGGCCCTCTCATAAACGTAAACTGGGCCACTCCCATACCGGAGGGGGCCATCTGATTTCTTCCCCCCCGGGGAACTTCTCGGGTGGGCGGGAAACAAGGGAAAAAGGGGGGGTTTTTCCCCCCAAAAACCCGGGTTTAAAAAGGGGTTTTTTTTTTTTTCCCCCCAAATTCCAAAGGATTTTTCCTTTCCCCGATCACTGTTTTTGGGGGGCCCCCCCTCCCCAAAAACCCCCTACAACGAAAACCGGGTTTTTTTGGGGGATTAAAGTCCCCTCGGGGGAAAAAAAATTTTCCACACAAGACCCATGAACCAAGAACACGAAACCACATTATCAAAAACCTCCAACCTGGTTTCCCCGACAATAAAATTTTCTCCTCCCCCACCCCACATCTGGTTTCCAACAATCGGGCCCCTTTTTCCCTGGGGAATTCCAAAACCTCATTTGGGAAACCCCCATTTTTGCACAACTTAAACCCCGGTCAGATTAGCCTAAAATTTGGAAATTCTTATTTTTTCCCCAAAAAGGGACTTGGATAGAGCCCGGACAAAAACTCCTGGGCCCCCACGGGCCAACTCCAAAACATTTCCCTTTTTTGGGGGCGGCCGTCAAGAAAAATTCCGGGCACCCCCAACATTATAGGGGGGGTTTTCTGCAAGGCCAAATCTTTAAGGGGCGCTTTAGCGCTTCGGAAAAACTTTTTGGAGACGTTCCGGGGTAAAAATGCAGGAGCTTATTAGTCCAAAGTTAAAACGGGAAAATAGTAGGGTCCTCCCCCCCCCTCCTTAAACCCTGACCCCCAGGGGAAACCGGGAACATGAATCCGGGGTTTCACCCCCCCCCCGCCCCCAAAAATAATTTTTATTGGGGCAATACCCTGGGGCCCTTTTGGACTGGGAAACGCAAAAGCTGCCGCGATCTGTGGCAAAACTCATCCCCCCTATTTTGTCCCTGCCCGAAAACCCACTGCACCCCAAAGTTTGGGGTTAAGCGTTTCCCCACCTGCCCAAAAAAACAAATGGCGGTACGAGGGGTTTTTGGTTTTGTGGATTTTAAAGCATTTCACCCCGGGTTAAAAAACCAGGGCTCCAAAATTTACGCCCCTTCAGAAAGATTTAAAAGGGAAAACCCATCCAACAAAAAAACCCATTCAAAACCGCCCGGGCCGGGTGTCTCTGCTGTTTAAACGGGGCAAGGGAAAAACCCCCATTCCCCCCATTTTGTAAACCCTGGTCCACCATGACCAAAAAACGTGCCCTTACCCCTTAAGCTTTTGGGGAGGGGGCCCCAAAGAATTTCCGGGTGAAACCCTTTTCCATCCCGGCCCCCATAAATGGAAAAATTTCCCCCCTTCCCAGGGCGGGTCTTTTTTTCCCTTAAAAACCCCCAACAAGTTCCAAAACCCCTACGGAATCCCCCCCATTTATCCCAAAAAAAAAACCTTTCAAAAAACTCGAAAGGGAATTTTCCCTAGGGGTTCCCCAGAGGGGAAAAACGGGTAGTCAGGGCTTATTTCCATCCTTAGTTTAAATACTCACGGGGACAACCCAAAAATTGGGTCCTCCTCTTAAAACTTGAAGTAAAACCCCCCCCCGGTTCCATAATCAAAACACCTTTTTTAAAACCATAGAAAATTTTAAGGGACGGGCCCTTTTAAAATGCTAAGTCCCCAAAATTCAAGAAAACCAATCACAACCAACAGATTGGGATCTGCCCTAGCCTCCCCGACCGGGCTAGAGAAAACCCCCAAAAACTTTGGGAGGTTTTTAACGCCCTTCCCCAAAACAAAAGGGCCCCTTTAAAATTTTGCCCTCCACCCGGAGAGGGGTTTGATTTAAAGGTTTTAATTTCCCCTCCCCATTTGGGAATGAAACCCTGGGGCCCCCTCCGGTCCCCCATCCCCCCAGATACATTTTGCCCCCTCCACCGTCCCGCCAATCCCACGGTTTTAAACTATTTCCCCCGTGAATTTCTCCCATGAAACAGTCCCTTTGGGCACAGTTTTTACGGAAGGAAAAAAGGAAAATCGGGCAAGGGGGTTCCCAAATTTTTTGAAAAAGGGGCAAACTTTTGACACTGGAAACCCAAAAATAGGGCATCCGCTTTCCCGGAATTCCCACCCTTTTTGCTTAACATACGGGTGTTTGGGACCCCCAATTTTCCTCATCCAACTTCCAAAGTTGGCCCTGAGGTTCCTTAAAATTAAAACCCCAATGCCGGGCTACCATGGTCATGGGACAATAAAGGGACGGCCTAGTAAATAATGCCTAAAATGACGGGTGAACCTGACCACGCGAGAACTCCCTTTTCCCATTTGGGGGAATAACCCCCTTTTCTCAGGGGTAAACGCACAAATGCATAGGGTATAACCTTCTCCACCCCAACCCCGGGGCTTTGAAGCTCGCCCCCCAACGGGAAAACCCCAAAACGCTTTCCCTTCCCAAAGGGTAAATTCTGGACGTATCCGAAGGGGCAAGATAGGGGACAATAGAGCAGTCTTTAACGCTCCAAAAAGCGTCGGTTTTCCCCTATTTCCCCAGTGGAAAGGGTTTTTGGTTCCAAAAAAGCGCGTACAAGGCGAAACAACTTTTGGGGGAAACAGGGGCAAACCCCGATGATAATTCCCAAAAACCCGAAATCTCCTTTTTTTTTCTTTGGTTAGGGCCAATTTAAATTTTTGACCACCTCAGGGTCAACATCCCCATTTATTTACGTGAACCTAAATGAAACCCCAAACCCCAAAAACCCCACACCTTTTGGGGGGAATTCCCCCATTTCCCCTTTAAAACCCTTTAACTCTAAGCCATAAGACGGACCCTTGTAAAACCTCCCAAAATTTTTGCCAAAAAGAAGGGAAATCCTTTCCCCAAAACCAGTATTCATCAAAAAAGGGTTTGGAAACCCTCTTTCCAGTTTTAGGCCCCCTTAAAGGGGGATTATCGCACGGGGCAAAAGTCCCGGGCATTGCGAGGCCCCAAAACCCCCTCCGAAAAATGCCAAAAGCCCGTGTTTAAATAAGGAAAAGCCGTTTTTATGCGTTCCCCCTTCTCGGGTTTAGATTTGCCAATTTTTTTACTGTTTTCGTCCACCCTTTTTTAAAACCCCTTTACCCCCGGGCCCAAGGGGTCCCAAAACCCAAACAACAAAACCCCGCGGGAGAGGGTAACATCCTTGATTTGACAACCCCAATTAAGCTTGGGGGTAGTCCCACGCACCCAAAACCATTTTCTCCTTCCGAATTAAAAACGGGGGGGGGAGCCCCTCCGATATTGAAGGCCTTTGACCCCCGCGGCCAACATTTTTTGCAGATTGCCCCCTCCTCCCCGCGAATCCGACCGGGAGGGGTCCCCATGCGTGCTTTTAAACCCCGGGGCCCGCCCCGATGTTTGATTGCATGTTCGATCCTTTTAAAAACCCCCAATCAAGATCGCCTTGCGAAGACATTTTTGAAATTCCAACAACAAAAAATTTTAGATCCCGGGATTTGCCCATCAGTTAAAATGCTCGTAAAATTTTCCCGTCTAAATTTTACCCTCAAATTTCAGGTACCTGGGGGGTTCAAGGGGCCCCTTGGGGGCCCCATTCACCCCCAGCACTGCTTCACCCCTTTTCTTTTCCCCCTAAACCCCTGGGGGTAATCCCCAAGGGGTTTGGGGGCCGTTCCCCCCACTTTCCCCTTTTTAACACCTGGAAATTATTGGGCATAATAATGACTGCCAAAGAAGGGGGATCTCCTCCCTTGTTAAAGTTCAGCACATAACTTTTGGCCCGGGGCCCGCTTCGGGTAAAGAAATCTTGTTTAAAGCCCCCAACTTGGGGAAAATTGTGGGAAGCTGGTGGATAAAAGGACCCTTTGGGGACATGACCTTGGATTTTCCGGGGGGGGGGGGGGGGGGGTTTGGGCCCGGGACCCCACATTTTTAAGGGGGCCTCCCCAAAAAACCAAATCAACACCTCCCACCCTGTGGGTTGACAATGGGGGCCCTTTCCCCCGGGAATAAATTTTAAAACCAACAAAAAAGTCACCTCTATTGGGGGCCCAAAGGGACATTTTCCCCGAAACCCCTTTTCCCCCCAAATTTTCATTAAAAAACCCCCTACCCCTTAAACCCCTAATTCAAAGTTCCCCCCGCCCCCCCTAAAGTTCAAAATTCCTTTTTCACGGGGGTTTTTTACGCAGGGGAAAGGTACAACCTAATTTAAACAAGGGTTTTTTTCAGCACCCTGCAACTCTTCTTCCCGCCACCCCTACTGTAATTTTCCCAAAATTTAAAAAAATTGGGCACAGACTTCAGGTCCCAATTGATACTTTGGGTTTTCTGACCCCAATTTTCCCGCAACAATCCCCCGGGGGGCCCCGTGACCTTTTCTGGGGGTACTTGGGGGGTGAAATATTACCCCCTTTTTCAGAGGGGTTTGAACTATCCCCCTTTTTGGCCATAGGGGATTGGGGAGTTTATAAACCAACCGGGCAATTACGATCAATTGGGGTTTTAAGTTTCCCCGGGGGGTTCGCCCTTTTAAAGTTTCGACCGCACACACTCTGAAAACCCTTTTTGGTTTTAAAATTGGAAAACCTTCTAAAACCAACGAGGACTCACACACAATTTTCCACTTTCTCCGGGGTTAAACCCTTCCCCGGGGGGGACACGCGGATTGCTGGAACGGAAAACTTGCCCCATTCCCCCTTTATCAGACGGGAAATAGAACCCGCCTAACCCTCTTGCCAGGGGGGCCCCCGCTATTCCCCCTCCCCCCCGAAAGTTACCCGGGGATCGAAGGGAAACCCTTTCGCGAGACAAACGCCTTTTTTTGAGCATTCCTCGCTTGAAAAGCCCTGGAAACCCCCCCCAATTTTTAACAAACCCCCCCGGTCGGGCTAGGGGGCCTTCCCCCGTAGGGGGGGGTGACCTTTCCCCCATTTTCCCCGCCCCCGTCACCCTTTTAAATTTATTCAAAAGCTTTTTTTTGAGATCTCCCTGTTTTTTTGAAGAATCTTCTTGATTTTTTATTTAAAAAACCCCGACCAAATCCTTTTAAGGGGGGGGGAATCCCCCCAGGGTTTACTTTTTTTCAAACTACCCCTATCACTGGGTCTTTTTAGACTAATTTTAGCTTTTTGGGAACCCTACCCCTTCCCCCTTTGGGCCCGCCTCCCCTTTCCTTTAAAGCACAATTTGGGAAAACGAGGGCCATTTTCCCCCCCCCCCTTCGCCCAAAAGGGGTCCCCGGCCCGTTTTAAAGGGCCCAGGGGTTTTTCGGAAAAACCCCTTGAAACCTTTTCAAGACAGTCCGGGAAATTTTTTTTTGGGCTTAAATTTGAGACCCTAATTTCCCCCGCCTGAATCGCGCAAACCCCCTTTCAAAACCCTTAATTGCTTTTTATTTTACATAAGTTTCTTTCAACATGGGGAAAAATCGAAATCGCCAATCTCAAAACGCGGTCCCCCCAGTCCCCCCCTACTCACCCCTAACTTTTAGTAGCAACTGGGGTTCTTCAAATAAGGGCTCAGGAGATTGGGGTTAAACCCCAAAACGGCGTTTTAACCCCCAATTAATTCCTTTTAACTAATATTGGGCTGCCTAGTACAGATTTTTAAAACTAAGTATTCCTCTGCCTTACCTACAAGTTCCAACAAGCTGGTTTCCCTTTCAACTGCCTCAAACCCCGCCTTCACCTGTGCATACGTTCGAACCGGGTTTTTGAAAGATTTTCCAATCAAACTGGGGCCCGCAAAAGCAAAAGCCTTAGTAATCTGGGAAACGCTAGAACCCCTAAGGGGGCCCATGTTTTAAAAGGGGTGGTGCCCCCTTTGGCCCGGGTTTCCAGGCCCTCCCCGAATGGGGGTGACCTAGTTCGTCCCAAGGGGTGGGAATGGCCGGGGAGTGGGAAGGGGTTTCTCACCCGGGGTAATAGCCCCCGGTGTGCCAGGGGGTGGTCCCATTTGGGGTTGGGGGAAAAGGGGGGCTCCCCCCCCCTAGCCCCGTGTTTGAAGATGGGGGAAACCCGGGTACAGGGGCCGTGCAAAGGGGCCTTTTGGCAGACGTCGTTGGGAGGTTTGGGGGGCCCAAAGGGGGGGCAAAAAACCGGAAGGGGAAGCCTCCGGGTTTTCCGGTGTAACCGGAGATGGACACCATGCCCCCCCAGTGGGGCCTGGGGGGCCCCCCCAAATACTGGGGTTGAACTTGGGGGTAACCAAGGGGGCAAGGGGACGGGGGGGTTTTTGGGGCCGCCATTGGGGGGTTTAAACCCGGGGGAGGGCCGGCCAAAGGGGTCGAAACAAAGGGGGTTTCCGGGGGAACGGGGGGAAACCCAAAGGGGAAGTAGGGTTTTATAAAGGCTTTGGGGGGCTAAACCCCCGGCCCGGGGGGGCCCTGTGGGAGGGGTGGTCATAAATTCAGACTGCTGGGTCCTATCTGGGGTGGGACCGTTTCCAACCCCCCCATTTTTTATTTTTCTGGAGCCCCCCGAACACCTGGAAATGACAAATCCCTGAATTTAACCCCGGGTAAGTCAAAGGGGACAAAAACCCGGGTTTTGGCCCTGCTGGGGCCCCGGGGGTTTCCCCGGGGAAGGGAATTGGGGGGAACCCACTGGGGGTTGGGGAAGCCCCAAGCTCTCCCCCCTATGGGGTGGAGCTTTCCGGGCTTATTGGGGGTTTGACCTCGCCACTGGGGTTAGAACCCCCCGTTCACCATAAACCCAGGTGGGGAGTGTAATCAAAAAAGAACATGCCCAACCGGGCAACGGAACGGGTTAGCAACCGCCCTCCTAGCTATCGGTCCAAAACCAGATTTAAACCGGGCCCCCTGTTTAAGGGGGGGACCTAGGTTTAATGGGAGAACCCCGCTTTTGGGCCTTTTCCTTTAAAGGTTGGGGTTCGAAAAACGGGGGGAAAAGGGGTTTTTATTCCCCCTTTAAAAATTTATTTTTAGGTGGGGGGGGTCCCCTTAAAATTTAAGGGGGGGGGGATTTTTTTGGTTAAATTTAGGGTTTTAAATTTTAAAAAAATTTTGGGGGGTTGTCAAAATTTTTTAGGGTAAAAGAATTGGGTTTTTTTAAAGGGGAAAAAAAATTTGGTATTTTTGGAAGGGGAAAAGTTTTTTGGGGTCCTTGGGGGGGGAAAACCCAATTTTCCCCGACCTTTAAATTTTTTTTTCCCGTATAAATTTTTTAAAGTTTGGGCGTTCTACCCACGTTTGAGGTGGGAGTCCATTGGAGATACACAAAATTTTCAAAAAAAGTCCCCAAAACAATTTTTAGCAATTTTTTACAAAAAAAAAAACAGTGAAAAATTTAATATTTCGGGAAGCGAAAGGTAACTATCGCAATATGGTTGGGGCAAAGGAACCGGAACCCGGGGCCCCCGCCGCCTCCCCCGCCGCGCACTTTCCGGGGGGGGCAGCGGTTTTTCCCCCCCCCAAATTTTTTAACTTTTTTTATAAACAAAAAATCACAAATACAAAAAAAAAATTTTTAAAAAACGTTTTTCCAAACCCCCCCCTATTAAATTTCCCCCCACCGGGATTCCCCCCGGAACCCCCTATAAATTTTTACTGGGAGTGCCCCGGCCCCGAAAAACCGGGGGGAAAATAACCAAGTGGGGTTTAAAACAACACTAAGGGACGACAAATTCCTAAGGGGAAAAGGGGATTTTTGGACAATACCGGGGGAATGTAAATTTTGACCGCTAAACCCTACTCTCCCCCACCAAAAACTTGGGGAAAATTTACTTTGTTCTGGGGCCCAAAACCAATCGCACCAATATAAATGATTTTTTCCCCTATTACAATGGGGCCCAATCACAAGAAATAAAAATTATATCTGGGTTTGAAGCTAAAAAAATAACAAGGGTGGGAAAAAAAATGGGAAAATATATATCAATTCTCACACCGACGAAAGTCCGGATGGAAGAAATTTTCAAGGTATATTAAAAACACAAGGGGAAAAAAAGCGTCTTCTCCCAAAATGGGCTAGAAAAATTTCAAAAATGCCTCTCAATTTCCGTTGCCCGCTCGGACCTCCCCTTAAACCCACTAGCGCCCTCTACCTGTACCGGGCTCAAAAACCAAATATTTACTAAAATATTTAAAACGTTTTACACATTATCAGTAGGCTTTTGGGGTGTAATCTATAAATAACTTTGGGACTTTCAACAAAACGTACGAAAATAAATGTTATGTTTTAATGGGGGTTTTTTAAAAGGGGTTAAAAGGGTTTTAAGTTTTTTGTTAAAAAAAAAAAAAAGGGGGAAAAAAAGAAAAAGGTTTGATGTAAAAATTTTAAAGACTGTGGCCCTTTTTTCCCTTTGGCTTTTCAGAGGGGAAGAAGGGGGGTCGCGGCTCTTACCCCGGGTGACAAAAATTTTAAAAAAATTTAAAAAATAAACTCATAAATTTTTTAATTATTTTGGGGAATTTAGCATAAAATTTGGGGGGGGGGTTTTTAAAAAAATACAAACATTTTCAATTAAAAAAAAATACCCACCAAAAAACCAGGAAAATTCCAAAAATTAAACCCCCGGGGGTTTTTTTAACCCCCTTTTTTTTATTAAATGAATCTAAATTTTTTTTTAAATTTAATCCAAGGGGGCCACCTTATCTGGCAACGGGCTCAAAATTTAAATTTCGCGGGGCCCACGATTGATTAGTTTTTGGCTGGGAAACATTCCCTAACTACGCAAACGCAGCGTAAACAAATAAAAAAAAAATTAAAAAAAAACAAGTATTACAAAACAACTTGTTTAACCCGAGAAGAATTTTAAAAAAAAAAAATTTTCATACTTTCCTCGATTTTTTGGAAAGGGTTTAATCACAGGAAACAGATTTATTTAAAAATTCTTTAAAAACCCGGGAAAAAAAACGATCGATATTAAAGAAAAAAAAATAAAGCCCCTTTTCGCTATTTATTTATTTTTAAACCCGGACCTCAGCCTGTCCTGTACGAGTTATCGGACCCTAGCCACTTCCATTCAGAAAAGCATATAATATAATGTTATTAATCAAGCAATTTCAATTGGCCTTGTTATTGGTCCAAGGTTGTCGATTGGCCCGAGGCCGTAGGCCGAGGGCCAATACAACTGCCCGAGGACAAATAACTAGGCCAATAATGAAATCGCTGATTAATGAAATATTATTATTCAACTTTCGACTGTTGCGGTAACAGTATAAGAACTCTGTGAGTTGCCTTAGGGCCCAGCTATCCATTCAGGGGGAAAAATCTTGACAATTTTGTTTAACTTTTTAGAAATCAAATCATTTTAGCAGGTAAAACAGAATGAATTGAATGTAGGTACTCGAGAAAAATTTTTGAGAGATATTGTTGATGTGACATAATCAAGAGTAACAACTTAACAAGAACTTACTTTACTTTTTGAATTCCTATAGCGAGTTATCTTATCATTTAAACTGTGAAAAAACCTGCTTTAAAATTTCCTTTATGCTGCAGACAACGAGACACAAAATTTGTACATAATGTGTTGATCAAGATAATACCCCCAAACCCAAAGCACACTTTAAACACTCCCATGCCTCGTTTAATTCTTATCCGAAAGTGTTGGCAGTTCACAACTGACACTTTTGTTTGCCAATTTATTCACCATTTTCCGCATTTTGAATCGCTATTTATCATTGCATATAAGTCCACACTACAAAATGTCTTTTTAAAGATAAGTCTTTTCCCTTTTAAATTTAATCTGATTTCCGTGTTTTCTCATTATTTTCCTTGGTTTCGTCCAACCAAGAATTTGACAACTGCCGAATTTCTGACAGGAAACACTTGCATTTTTACACAATACCGAATAAGCGAAAATATCGTTGTAATCTATGAAGATACATACCGCTCAGTCATACAAAATGAAAAAAAAAATGCAATCTATAACTCTGATGTAAAACAAAATGGGCGTCTTTAAAAATCTGACGGAATGACTTCTCCGTATTGGCCCTCTCTTGAACCAATCAAATGCTTGAATTCCGTATTGGCCCAGTTTTCTCATTTTGGGGCTCAGTTTATGTTTGTATTAGCTCGCTGTTTCATATGATGTTTGCAATTGATCTAATACAGTGTGTAATATTGTAAAGTTGAATAAAATCATTTTTACATGATTCTTATAAAAATTTAACAATCAATAATTTGTGCTAGTGTTTGTTTTTCTGATCCGTGCAATAAAACACGTGCAGACCTCAAACATATTTTTTGACCACTGACCTTAAAGTCATTCGATAAAAGGTTTGAATAATATATTTTGTGTGTATATTTTCTTATCTCGCCTCCTACAAGGAAAATAGGCCCACGACGCAGGAAACGCGTGAAGAGCATTCATAATTAATAATTTCGCTTCAAACTTTCAGTATGATAGAGAATAGACTTAACTCGAGATCCAGAGCATTTTTAATGAGATTTTTAATGTAAATACAGTACACAAAATCATACAAAACAGCCGATTTGCAATAGATACCTTAAAATTTCTTTACAGTGCATTCGTAAATAATATTTTGTTTTATCAGAAAATGGATTTAAACCGCTGCGCCCAAATTAAATTCCGACTTTCGTCAGATAATTACGGAATCCTGTTCGTGCCACTAAATTCTCGCCTCGCCAACACGCGACAACGCGATATTATCGCTTGTCGCCTTGTCCGAAAACATACTTACATGCGAGATTTAACAATCCTCGCGAGGTTAAGAGGCGACAATTATCGTTTTAATTGTCGCTTGTTTTTCTTAATTCTCGCTTTCGTGAAATTGAAATCCAATAGACATAGTTGCGAGAATTAGTAAAATCTCGCATTGTCGCATTGTCGCACTGTCCATTGGGATTATATTTCTGGACCAAATGATCGATATAATTCTTCTTAGTATAATTTATAAATTTACACCGAAACAAATTTCAAATGACAGTCTCTGCGGGCTGAACACCACTAAATCCGACTGTACTTTTTCACATAAATACGGTTTCGACATTTTCTAGCATATCAGATTTTCAGAGACTTATTTCCGTAAGGGACTATATCGCTACTATAATATCTGAACGTTTGTGACAAAAAAGAAACATCCGTTCGTCCGTAGTACGTAATTTAGGGTTAAAGCTGTATTTATGTACTTTTCCATTACGGAAAAATTTCGTGTTTTTCATAAACGTCAAATAATTGTAGAATGTTCAAACACAAGCTATTTAAAAAATGAAATATCTTTTATAAAATTAAATCTAAACATGGTCAAAAACAGATATGTAATTTATAGTTTTTTACCGCCAAAGGTTTCGGGGGACCGTCTAAAAGTGTACCATTTTTCGTAAAAATAAGCATATTTCTTCATATACTAAATAGAGGGTGGGCCTTGTCAGACAAGCATATCTTCATAACTTGATGTCTGATTTTTATAAATGCAAAAGCAAGCCAGTACCACGAGAAAACAGTTCAAGTCGGTTCGAACCCGGTCGGCTAGGGTCAAAGTCATAGGTCAAAGTTCGGTAATATTCTCAAAATATGAACTTTCACAGCATCAAGGCAGTTCTGAAAACGAAAAAACGATCTTCACTGAGTCCAACAACACCATTGGAGCAATTCTCTCGGCTCCCCCGGCCGGGCCAGCTTAGTCTTGGTCTGCACCCAACTGCATAAAACAAGTTTGGTCTTTTTTCTAATACCTGTCCTGAGCTCTGGGGCATCATATGGACTTGTAAGTAGCATAGAACATCTACCCCCCAATACCCCATATATGGTAAGGTAGGTACCCGGATGTAGAGACTCGAACCCATCCCAACCCCTACGGGTATCCGAGGTACTCGAACATGGCATCAATCGATAGCCAGGACTGTATCGAAAACCTTTCCGACGTGGTCAAAATAAGCAGATTTTCAAAGTTCGAACACTGCCTGATGACCTTCTACAACCTGCCCGACTCCTCGGCTACACTAGGTACCTGAAAATGGTCTCAATCTTTTTGCTAGGACCTATACCTACACGAGCATATATAATATATGTACTATGTTATGGTCACAGGGGTTTAAACCGGATCTAAAGCCGTACAGACATGGTCAAATTTGACGTATTCCTAAGTTTCAAAACTACCTGTGACCTTATAGGGCCCGGGCCTTTATGGGTATTTTCAAATACTCAAACTTGATCTCATTCGCTAACAAGAACCTATACCTACCTTATGATATAACACAGTGGTATATGCCGGGTCACAGGGCATCCAACCGGGTTGAAAACCGTCCAATATTGATAAGTATAATGCTGTTTTGACTCCAACATTCCTCCATATATTACATGTCCTGACCTCAGAAGTATCCAATATACCCAAATTGATTTTGAACAGTAGCTATGACCCATACAAGTTTAACCATAAAGTAGTAAGGGTATATGGATGGGCACAGAGGCTCGAACCAGGGTTAAACTGTTCAGTTAGGTCTAAAAACTGATGTTTCATTTTTTTGCTGTAGTTGATTTTCCCTAGTTTATCTCCTGTGACCTCTAGGTGTTATTCTTTCACCTTTAACCTACTTAAAATGTAGAATTTATTTAGCAAAACTATTAAGTACAATTTATGTGTAAAGGGGCTGGGTGCCTCTCATCAGATGAAATATCAATCAAACAGGCCCATTTTTTAAATATTCCTTTACCCGGGCATCCATTTTTTTATTTCCACGTGCGTCGTAAAGTTACAGCCTTGCGGCCTAGCAGCGTGAATTAGAGCCTAGCAGCCTATACATTAACTTGTCCACAATTGAAGTCACTGGCGATCAGAGATGTATAAAAAACTTCCCGGATTTAGATCAGACTGCACGGCTGTTATCTAGTTTCAAATAATAATTATTTAGAACATTATAGGTTAGTTTTGTGAAACCAATTGATAATGGCCGACCATAAGAACTTCTTGGAGAGGTTTTTTTTTTACATTGATTTTTCACTGTCAAAATACCAGAATAAAAATCATGTAATTAAAAGAGTTTTAATTATGAAATTTCTTTATTTTTCTTACTTTCTTGCCTTCTTTGTTTATTCAATGAAGTGTTTACCTTATTTTTAGTAATGTTGTAAATTTCTGCAGGAGAGGGTTTTGTGGGGGTGGGGGGTGGGGGGGGGGTGGTGTATGCGGTGCAGAGCTGAATATTGGAATTCTAAAATGATTCAACACTGATAAAATGGTTGTCGGTTTACTCTGTTTTCTTGTTTGCAAGCTTATTTATAGTCGCCACTGGATATCCCTCCAAAGACTGTTCAAAATGTTTTCTGGGAGGGGTAGTGCAAGACGAAGACGCTTCCATTCCAGAATTATGTTAGGCAAATTGCGTGTAATAAATTTATATATATCTGAAAATAACTCATTCTTGGCTGCGCAATCGGGGTTTTAGACAAATCGAATTGGGAATACCTCTAATGAAAAATATGACACGTATAAAGTGTGGCACCGTTAATTGTCGCACCAACGTTAAATGTTAAATCTTTTAAAAACATGTTTGCTTTTCAATGGTGCTACACTGTATACATTTCGTTTTGATTGGGTATTTACAGGGTTGAGCCTCGACGCGGGATGCGCGACAGAACTTGATTATTTAAGGTCTAACTACGGATTCTGTTCAGGTAATATGACATTCGGTGTCTTGCAACCCCTCGTATGTAGATGAAGATGGGTTCTAAACAAAAACGAAAACCCCTTTGTAATAAGTTTGAAAACTACTTTACATTCTTTTTATATGGTGGTATGTTTAGGACACATATTTTTAGATTAAGTTATCTCGAGCACTCGACATAATGTGTCGTGCGCACGAGATAAGATTTCGAGCGCTCGAGAAAAGATGTCATGCTCTCGAGATAAACTGTCGTGCGATCGAAATAAGATGTGCACTCGAGATACGATTTTGAACGCCAGAGATAAGATGCCATGTCAAGCGTTCGAGATATATTTTTTCTGCAAACAAATAGGTCATGATGGTCTCGAGATCTATCACCTGAGTTTCATCGCTCAGACAAATATTACCACACACACGTTCTAGCAAGTCACGGCCACCAGCGGCCATCACTTTTCACAAATCATAATGTCAACACTTTCCCTGAAAAATCGTTTTCGTTAAATTGTTTTTGACAAGGCATTTAAAGAAAATGGAAAATAAGTCATGGGACCAATTTTTTTTACCATATCAATGCGCCATAAACAGTCAATATATATTGAGCGTTTGAATGACGTTCCCCTTCACTGTAAAGAAACTACTTCCTAGCCGCTAAATGCGCCTTGCAACTTCCGCGAATGTTCTCAAATTCATCACTGTGTAGAAATACATTCACGTTACCGTAAAGTTGGCTTCTAAGCAGGTCATCGGGCTAACTCTTTCAGCTCGCTAATAAACCTGGCCCGCTTGATGGGTAAGTGGTTAATTTTGATGAAACAATGATCAAGTTACCTCGGGAACGCTATCAAATGTTTTTGGGATTACATACTTTGCAGAACGAAATGGCAGAAATAAGCCACCCTATAATATAGCTATTTGTTTATATGTTTTGTTATTAAATACGTAAACCCGAAAGGCGGGGGACTATACGCTAGATAAAGGAGGAGGAAGAAGTAAAATTAAAGAAACATTTTCGGGTTGTGGTCGAGGGGTGTTGGAAGGGGTGGCGGAGTGTGTTATAGTCGGTTGGTTGGGGTTGGGGTGTTTTGTACGGCGGAGGGTGGAAGACTAAGGCACAAGAAATGAAGTAACTGGTCGGGATGGGGAGGTTAATTTGTAGGGTTGAGGGTTACGTGCATTGTTGCACTGCTTAAATCTTCGACTAATCACAACACACCTACAGTCCGGTAGAAGTTGAACTGAACCTTGCAATAGGTATATACAAGGTATTTTGCAGTTTCCTGTTCTTTTGACTTCAGTAAGAATCCACCGGATCTTTTGTCATCTTTGGGGAAAGTTTTTTATTAAGAAAATTCAAATGGCCGACATCGTCAAATGTCAATACTATTTACCTGCAAAAAATATGAGAATCTTGTAGTGGGGTTTATTCAAAGTTCTGTTGCTTTATGTTTTTTCTTTAGATTGGCATACACAGTATCACAGTATCGCGTGACTTTCGCTCGGAGATCCTTGGGCATTTTCCTATTTATAGAAATCCAAAAATGCTAACATCAGAACCATATGACAGCGTATATTTATATTGTATTTCAGTTGATTGCTTAGTAACTGATAAAGGTGCTGTTGTATTGCAATATCATTTTCTTTTATATACAAGCACTTGAAATAAAATTAGTGAGAGAAAAGAAACACAATTAATATGTAACAAACAGATAGGTACAGCAGAATCACCACCAACAACAACACTTCTAAACTTAAAAATTAAAAAAAATGAAACAGACAAGCGCAATTTGAATATGTTAGTTAACAAGAAACTTTGTTTAAACATGTAAACTCATGTTTTAACCTGTTGTTACATCCGTAACAGACACATATATATACGTTACCAAATTCAAATTACATGAACTTGCATTACACAGAATTGAAAAATTACCGATGCCGCTTTGTGATGTTTTCGATATCATAACACTACATATAAGGCAAGCAATGCTATCCATATCATTAGGAGAAATGTCGAGAAAATTAACATTCATTTGTCCGTCCCTACCTAGTAAAATTTAAATGGTTATACGGTATGTCTGCAACATGAAGCAGTGTTTTCCAAATGATAAATGCTTTATTAAATCATCCCCCTTACTGTATTTTACAAAATCAAATTGAACCTAGTCCATGTATCCAACGCAATGGGAATTCAAAATTTAAGCACTCAGTACTTCTCAAATTCTGCTACGAAAGAATAATCTAAATCCGGAAAGCCCTCCTCAGACATGTACAGTTCAGCTCGAGTCTGTCTGCAAACCGACTGGCCACTGTACCTTTTAATTAAGCTCTCTATGTCCTATTTCACTGATCCAGTATAAACATTTAAACACATATAAACTGGAGACTCACTGCACCAAAAGAGATAACTTTTAATAGCTCTTTTAATAGCTGCCATAATACTTTTGGCTTCATAATGTTATCAGTTACGGTTACTTTCCAGTACCACATGTGATAGATTTTTGAAAGATTTTTGTAAAAGATATATGTTTTTAAGAAATATTTCTATGAAAACTAACACTGAATTATGAATAGCAGGTTGACTTTTCCTATATTTACATAATGTTTAGTTTGTGACATTCATAGGTAACAGCAGGACGACCGCAGTAACATCTGAATATGTTGTTGTATGCTGAAGATATGGGAAAACAAGAAAAACAAGCTTTTAAAAATTTAAAAAAATTTTTTTTTCTTAAAAATTTT